>NW_006408609.1:899279-947873 GCF_000296735.1 Chrysochloris asiatica
CAACCCTGCTGGTATTTAAAATACCAGAGGTATAACTTTCAGAATCACAACTTACCACAGTATGACAAACTGACAGACGAGTGGTGGCCATTTGGTTTTAAGTGGGCTGTCACTTTAAATTTTGAGGCGATCTGTGTGCATGTATAGTAGAACTCTCCAGGGGTGGGGGTGGGTTGTCCATTCGCTCTGGCATCCCCTCTAGTCACCAGAATGGAGGTACACAGACAGCGAGAGACCAATGAACAGATTCCAAAAAACACAATTGTCCTCACCTGTATCTCTGCAGTTCCGTCAGGCATTCTTGGCTATTCTGATTCTTCCACTGCTTGGTCTCTCCCAAGATGGTGGCTCTGAGAGCAGCTGAGTATCTTGAATTAGAAAGCAATGGATTTCTTGATTCTGCTACAAATTCCTCTAGCTGTAAGCCTTCTAAACTTCTAAATATTCCCTTATATGTGGTTCAGAGTTCTAGCATCATCCCCTGAGCCTACTTGGTCCGGTATTCTGTGTTGTTGGTGATGGAGTTCCTCAGTGCATGTATACCTGATCCACCATCATGTAAGGGTTCAACATTTATATTGTTTTTGTTAAGTGCCATCGAGTCAATTCTGACCCATAGCAACCCTGTATAAGGTTTCCAAGGAGAGACTGGTAAGTTTGAACTGCCAACCTTGTGATACAAACGGCTTTGCAGTCTGGCGCATTAACCCACAGTGCCACACAAGGACTCCATTTATAGGTACCGGAAATTAACCACTGTTGTGGATTGAATTTTTTGTCAAAAAAATATATTTAATACCTAATCCTCAGTAACTATGAATGGGATCACGTTTGAAATTAGTGTCTTTTAAAGTGCTCTGGTAGCATAGTGGTTATGAATCTCAAGGTCAGCAGTTCAAAACTACCAGATGTTCCATGAGAGAAAGGTGAGGCTTTCTGCTCCCATAAAGATTTACAGCCTCAGAAACCCTATACAGGGTCGCTATGAGTTGGAACTGACTCAACAGCAGTTAACAACAACAACAAGGTGTTATCAAGGTCCTGTGTGGCACTGCAGGACAATATACTGGAACATAAGGTCAGTTTAAACCTCAAGGTCAGAGATTCAAACCCATCAGGAGCTCCTTGGAAACCCTAGACAGGGTTGCTATGAGTTGGAATAGACTCAAAGGCACTTAATAACAACCACAAGATATTGTCAGTTAGCATAAGATTATAATGGATTAGGATACATCCTAATCCATTGTGAGTGGTGTCATTTTAAAACAGAAGAGACACAGAAAGCAAATGGCCATAAATAGATGGAGACAGACATGGCGATATGTTGCATCTACAAATTAAGGAATGAGTGAGGTTACCAAAAGCCTGCCACCTATAATATACCTTCTTCTTGTTGTCAGATGCTGTCAAATTGGTTCTGGCTTATAAAGAACTTTGTTGTTATTAATACCTCCAGTCTTGCAGTTCAAACCAACCTTGCAGTCCAGTGCTTTACAGTGCCACACCAGGACTCATATAGGGAACCTACATACAACAAAATGAAACATTGTCTTATTCCGTGCCATCCTCATAGATTGCTATGGTTCAGTCCATTATTGTGGCTACTGTATCAATGCATCTTGCTGAGGGTCTTCTTCTTCACTTCCCAACTACTTTGCCAAACATGACGTTTGTCTCCACTGAAAGCAGCCCTTGAAGGATTAAGATTCACCTCTGATGAAGAAATGAAGATAGCAGTGCATTCATGACTTGTTGTTGTTGTTGTTAAGTGCTGTCGAATTGGTTCTGACCCATAGAGACCCTGTATAGGGTTTCCAAGAAGCAACTGGTAAGCTTGAACCACCGACCTAGCAGTCCAAACAGCTTTTCAGTCTGGTGCATTAACCCACAGCGCCACACACATAGGACTCTGTATTCATGACTTGTAGCTCAGTCTAAAACATTGTGTAATAAAGTAATACTAAAGCTTCTTGAGAGATGGGCAAAGTGTATTGGAAAGCAAGGAAATTATGCTGGAAAATGATATATTTGTCTTTTCTAAAAGTTGATTGGAATAAATGCCAGATTGAGTGCTGATAGTATTTGACTCACCCTCATATTAAGTGATGCACAGATACATTTTTGGATTTTCTAGTAATCACATTAAAATTATTTTTGTTATGTACTATCAAGTCTGTTCACACTCATGTGGACCTTGTGCATAACAGGAGGAAATAGTGTTAGCTCCTGCACCATCTTCATAACCATTGCTATCCTTGAGCCCACTATTACTGCCATCTCATTGAAGATCTCCCCCTTTTTTCACTGACCATGTATTTCCCAAACATGAAGTTCTTTTCCAAGGACTGGATTCGTTTTATAGTAATTTTAGTAGCATATTTATCAAAACATATTCATGATATCTCTTTTCAAATTCTAATGAATATAAATTATTAATAATTTATATGTTTTAGTCTAAAACTTTGAAATTGTTTTGCATTTTATGTTTACAGACCATTTCAATTCTATCTTGAAATATTTCAAGTGCTCAGTGGTCACAGGTGACTGGTGGCTACTGTATTAGATAGTGCATTTCTAAAGGCACTTGTTATTTCCAGGATTGTTTTCATATGTATTAATTAGAATTTGCTTTTGCAGCACATTTCCTAGATCTAAAATAAAAGCTGTTTATGAAAGGCAGATACTTATTTCCTTTTTTTTTTTTTTTTTGAGAAATGCCTGGACATAACAGATCAAAGTTTTGCATATTGGTTCTACTGTAGAAACTGCTTAGGAACATATTCCCCTTTTATTTAGCAATTTTGTTTTGCTCTGTGGTATGACCTTAGGCATTACTATTCAAAATAACTATATCTATACTCCAGGCAATCTGATAGGAGAAGATAATCAAATGAATGACCTGAAAAAAATAGCAACTGTCTTTCAAAGAATATTCACAGAAGCTGCTTCCTATCACTCATATCCCACAAGCAAGGGCTTACTTTCACAAGCACACAATTCAGAAAAGTACTGTTTTTCTAGCCAGCCATGTGGTGATCTAAAAATTATGAGTTTTACAATTATAGAGGAAAGAAAGATATATATTTAGATAAATACAGCCCTTAACTTAGGCTGTCTCTGAGGTCCTGCCCATGGACTTTGGGTAATTTCATGACTTCTGTACCTAGTTGATGTGTCCATAGAAGATGCTGAGAGGAATCAAAGTGAGGGAAAGGGATGGAAGGTGTTTCAACAACTTTCTATATTGCTTTATTTCCAGAAAATTTTATATTCAAATAGGAGTTAGCACATCAAGTTAGTTGTTTCGTACGTTGCATGCAAATAAAATCTAGACTACACTCGAGGCATATGTTGGGGGCCCACCTGCACTTAGAGTCTGTTGTAACATATAATGGTAATCTAGGGAATTTTCATGCTACAATTTAGTTTCTTTTCAGTTCCAGCCAAAATAATTATTCATCAATTGTATTCAAACATTTAAAATTTCAGACGTTGGTCTCCTTTAAAAACGATAATTGTTCATTTCAACTTATATATATATATTTGTTTTGTTTTAGATTCTGTCACATCTCATACCCTCCAAAAATATATGATATATATATATATATGTTTTCCTTTGTAACAATACCCTCTATTGTTCTTTATTTGGAAATAATATGGTTAGAGTTTGTGCATAGCACATAACTGATTATGAATAGGAAGATATGCTTGAAATATACATGCAGAACATTCATTTGTGATCATATATGGAACTTATTTATAGAGATCAAAGAGGATTTTGTTGTTGTTGCTGTTAAGTGTCGTTGAGTCAGTTCCAACCCATAGTAACCCTGTATAAGGTTTCTGAGGAATGGCTGGTAAGTTTGAACTGCCAACCTTGCGTATCAAATCAATTTTTCAGTCCAGCGCATTAACCCATAGCCCCACACTAGGACTCCCTAAAAAAGAATTGTTCTCCTGAAATTTATCAGCACTCTCAACATCTCAGGAAGTTTCTTGATTTATTCTTAGTTTTCTAGGCTTTATGGGGCTCAGCTACTTTATAAATTATTAATGCTTTCACTGCCAGATTCAACAATTCATCAAAATATTTTTTTAAAGAAGATCATGCCTACTATACTTCTCACTGTTACTATTAGTTCATTTTATAAATACTTTCAGACTGAATAAAGCATTTGTTACTATTTGGGATTAACAACAAATCTGCCAGTTTGTTAAATAAATGGAAAGGTCTCAGGACAAATATAAAAGACAAATAATAATAATAATAACTGATATATAGTCAACTCTGACTACCGTTGACCTTGATTTTGTAGGATATATCTCAATATAATCATATTGAAAAAAAAAATTTTGAATAATAAGATAATGTGAAAATCACTTAAAATTTTTGTAAACTATTATCATCTATATACTAAACTGCAAGGTCAGTTTAAACTGCAAGGTCAGTGATTCAAACTCACCAGCCACTCCTTGGAAACTGTACATAGGGTTGCTGTGAGTCAGAACTGACTTGATGGCACTTGTTAGCAACAACAACTATATATGCATATATATATGTGGATGTGGATATGGAGTCGTGGTGTGGCACGCAGGTTAATGCACTGGGCTGCAAGATTGGTGTAGCACTGTAGAATAAACAGTAGACCGCTAACAACAAGGTGGGTGATTCAAACACACTAGCAGCTCCATGGAAACCCTATATGTAGGGTTGCTCTGAGTTGGAACTGGCTTAATAGTACTTAACAACAATAAGCAATATATATACCTATACAGGTTACATGTATATATCAACTACCAGAAATTCAAGGTGAATTCACAAAAGGATTTCAAATGAGGGATACCATAGTTTATGTCAGATGGAACTTGACTAAAATCAGAAATTCCATAATGATATTTACCTGTGTTTTATTGACTACTCAAAGAAATTCAGCTGTATTTATCATAACACATAATGAATAACAGAAAAGATATTGTGCTCATGTGGAATCTGTACATAGACCAAGAGGCAGTCATTTGAATAGAATAAGGTGATATTGTGTAGTTTAATAACAGAAAATATGTTTGTCAGGATTGTATCCTTTCATCATACTTATTCAATTTGTATGCTGAGTAAAGTAAATAATTCAAGAAGCTGGACTATATGAAAAAGAATGAGATATCAGGATTAGAGAAAGACTCATTAACATCTTGGCTGGCTGAAAGTGAAGTAGAATTGAAGCAGTTGGCTCTCAATCTCTTAGGTGGAAATTGCTCTGTTCTACCTGACTGGCCAAAATCTGTTAAAATTGATTGGGTAGTCAGAATCAAGTCTGCCCACATGGGCTGTATTGAGAGCTATGAGCTTTTATTTCTGTAGACATTCATTGCAGTCGACTTCCTACTTCTAGAACTAGTCTGCCACAGAATCCCTTAGGTCTATGCTTTAAGAAATAAACCAAATATCCACTTTCAGGAAAAAAATAAATAAATAAACAAGCTACCATTCCTAACTTTCTATTCCCAAGGAAGAAACAGATTAATTTTGGGGAAAACACAAAAGCAAAAGATGATCACCTCCTCACTCAATATACTAGAAAGTGGTGATGGTTCTATGTTATTTCAATCAGAAAATTTCTCTGAGATTACTACATATGCCCTTTTAATTTTCACCATCACCTGGAATTTGGAAAATAATAGTACCCAGAAGGATTAAGCATGCAACACCATGGGAAATGGCTATTAGTAAGATCAGTGTTTCTGGGAAAACTAAAAACTATGTAAATGTATGGCTGAAAGTTTTGTAAAGTAGCTGAGTTATGATTATTTCTCAAATGCATGAATTTATTATGATAATAGTAAGCTTTTCTCACTCATTGACTTGGATAGCCAATTTGCTATAACATATTTTTGCTGTGAAGTGCTGTTGAGTTGAGTTCGACTCATAGTGACTCTGTATAGTGTCTAAAGAGCAGCTGGTAAGTTTGAACCAGTGATCTTTGGGTGAGCAGTCCAGTGTTTATCCTACTAGGACAGAAAGAGAGGAAATATAAATTCCTCATTCTCATACAAATCTTCAAGTAAGTAAATAATATCAGTTGTAACACACAAATATCTCCCAAGAAGCAGAATATTGCCATTTCATTTTTATGATTATATTTTTCCTCTTATTAAAAATGAAATGGCAATATTCTGCTTCTTAGGTTCAAATGTGATCCCTGCTACAGATATAGTAGCTAAGATTTACAACACATATGTGGAGCTGGGGAGATTCAATCCATAATAGGCTTTTAATCCCTTTCCCCAGAAAATAGTGTTAAAATTTCTTTGCATTTATTTTCAGCCTTCAGGAATTTTGTACTCTCAACTTAGAAGATATGCTGTACTCTTTTCTAGGTTTTTAATAAAATGAAAGAAAAAAGAGAAAGAAATATGCTGTTGTTTGGGATTAAAATAAGTTGGTTTAAAATAGTTCAGTTGAATTAGTAAAATCAACTCTGAACCTTAAGTAATGTTCTTGTAATTCTGAATCAAACAGAACAAGACAAATATGATATACTGAATGCCCAACATATTCAATGAATTTTCTTAAGGCTTCACTGATTTGCTTTGAACTCTTTGATTCTGTTGTGGATAGGGTCACTATGAGTTGGTACTGACTCGATGGCACCTAACAACAACAACAACAACAACTTGTTATGAAATCCTGGTATGGCAGTGTAGGATAAGCATTGAACTACTAACCGCAAAGTCAGTGCTTCAAAACCACCAGCTGTTACTTGGACACTATACAGGGTACCTGTTAGTTGGAATCAACTTGACAGCACTAAACAATAAACAGCAAGAGTCTTTTATTGGAATGTTGGTATGATGCTGTAGGATAAGCACTGAACTGATAACTGCAAGGTCAGTGGTTCAAACCTGCTAGATCCTCCTTGGAAACGCTATTCAGGGTTGCTGTGAGTCAGAACTTTCACATGAATAGGAAGTGATGGAAAAGATGAAGAGTTGGGTCAGGTGCAGCTCAGTTATCATTAAGTCACTAAATAAAAAAACAGCAAAAAATGTAAAAGGTGTCTTTTTTAGTAGATTTGCCTAATGCAGTATGTTCTTTGCTTTTTTAACAGCTACTTCCATGAATATTGGTGGTTTATCCAAGTAGAATGGAGTTGTTGACAACTTCAATTTCTTTTTCATTTATCATGATGTTGTTCATTGGTCAATTGTGAAGAATTCCATTATCTTTACATGCATGCATAATTCATACTAAATATTGTAGTCTTTGGTCTTCATCAATAAGTGCAAGCTTCTTTATTGTCTGCAAGCAATGTTTTGTCAAACTGCAGATTTTTAATGATTCTTCTTCCACTCCTGGCACTGTCTTCTTCATATAGTTTAGCTTTTCAAATCATGTCTTCTGTAAGATAGTTTAAAGTATGCAACTCAACACTACTCCTTTTATAATGTTGAGCTGGGCAGTTTATCCATGTTCAAATTCCTTTGATCATGTGAAGTTTCCACATGACAACAATGTGATTTAGAATTACCATTATTTATAATGTTAGCTATAATTTGTTATTATTCACACAAATTCCTCTGTTGTTTTTGTTAAATGACATCAGTTCCAACTCATAGCAACTCATAGGGTTTCCAAGGAGCAGCTAGTGGGTTTGAATTGCTAACCATGAGGCTAGCAGTTCAATGTTTATCCAGTAGTGTATCTGAGTAGTATATAAAACAGTAAATAACTTTCTGGTATTTTATGCTTTCAGTCAAGATCCATCTGACATAAACAATGATATACTTCATTCCATGCCCTCTTCTGAATCCAGTTTGAATTTCTTGCTGTAGTTGTTTTAAAATATTTTTCAGAAAAATTATTCTATCATGTGGTATTCGTGATGTTGTTTGATAATTTCCACAATATGATTGTCTTTTTTGGAATAGTAACAAATAAGGATATTTTTCATTTGACAATGTAGCAGTCTTCCAAATCTCAGCCCTTTCAGTATCTCCTCCATTTATTGAAGCATCTCAATTGATGTTTTGTTAATTCCCAGAGTCTTACCTTACACTCTTGCTTTCAGTGCAGTTTAAATGTCTTCCTTTGTTAACAGTCATCCTTTATTTTATGCTACTTCTTGCAATGGTTAAAAGGCTACCAATTATTTTTGGCACAGTGACTATATATTTGTTCCATCTTTTTAAATGTTTTCTGAGTCATTTAATGATTTGCCCCTAGAATCCTTCATTAATGAAAAACTTGGCTTGAATTTTCTCTTCAGTCATTCCAGCTGGAGAAATGCCAATTGTGTTCTTTCCTTTTGCTTTTTTTTAACTTCAGGTCTTTGCACATTTCATCATAATACTTTAGTATATCATCTCAAGCTACACTTTAAAATCTTCTGCCCAGATCTTTTACTTCTTCATTTCTCCCATTCACATTAGATACACTTCCCTTACCAGCTATTTGCAGAGTGTCTTCTGACATCTGTTTTGGTACTTTAATTCTTTCCTATCTTTTAAATAGCCTTTGAGTTTCTTCATGTAATGAAACTCTTGATATCATGCCAGAACTCTCTAGCCTTTGTCTATTAATACTTAATATGCCAGTAATATTTTTGAGATGGTCCCTAAACTGTTTCTAAAATGTTAATACCCAGTATCACTTGAGTTTGGATTTATTCATTTTGTAACTGAAAACTAGACATGTACTTTGAATATTTGGGGTACATAAGAAATGAGAAAGCATGTCAGATATCTAACATCAGGAACTTATTCACTCTGTGCAATTTTTATTAAATGAGTAAGTGAATAAATGAAAGGCAAAAAATCCCCTGACTTAAAGCCTCTTGCAGAGACTATGTTGTATTATAGGACCTTAGATGGAATCCTGACTTAGGTAACCCCATGTATACAATCATGTCTGTCACCATGCTGAAGATCACATGATAAAATTTTGTAAGATCAATAACTTATTTATAGCAAGTATCTTTTAAAAATAACACAAAAGGCAACTATACCCCTGGACTCTACCAGATAGAATATACAGGAATAAAATTGATTACACCTATGGGAAAAGACAATGGATCATCAACCAAAGTAAGTCCAGGGTTTGACTATGGAAGAAGCCATCAACTGCCTATATGCAAGTTCAGGCTGAAGCTGGAGAAAATTAAAACAAGTCCACAGGAGTCAAAATATGACTTTGAGTATATTCCACCTGAATTTAGAGATCATATGAAGAACAAATGTGATGAATTAATGAACCAAGGCCAGAAGAGTTGTGGGAAGAACATTGTTCTGAGTTGTGGAAATATCATTAAAAATACAGGAATAAAAGAAAAGACCTAAGTGGATGTCAAAAGAGATTCTGAAACTTGCCTTTGAGCATAGAGAAAATAATGCGAAGAAAAGAAATGATGAAGTAAAAGACCCGAACAACAAATTTCAAAGGACAGTCAGAGAATACAAAGTTAAGTATTATAATGTATTGTGCGAAGACCTGGAGTTAGAAAACCCAAATGGAAGAACATGTTCAGCATTTATCAAGCTGAAAGAACAGAAGAAAAAATTGCAAGATTCAAGATTCTATAGGCATAATGTTGAATGATTCTAGAAACATCAAAAGAAAATTTCAGTAATGCACAGAGTCACTGTACCAAAAAGCATTGGTCAATATTCAGTCATTTGTGTGGCCCTGTGGGTTAATGCACTGGACTGCAATGTTGCTTTGAACCACAAGTTTGGTGGTTCAAACTTGCCAGTCACTCCTTGGAAACCCTATACAGGGTCACTATGGGTTGGAAACAACTTGATGGCACTTAACAACAACATATGATCAAGAGCATATGGAAGAATGTCAGGAAATATGAATACAGAAAGCGTGTAAGCCCATCATCAGCCTATAACTGATTGGAATACTTAAAAGGGTTTCTACAACTTCCCCAGTGCAATAGGCCTCTTGCAGAGACTATGTAGTATTATAGGACCTTAAATAGAATCCTGAGCCCCATCCAGAACCTTCTGAGGTAGGGCATTCCCACTAGAAATGACAAGCAGACCAGCCTAGAACAGGTAGAGCAACAGAAGATACATTTTCAAAGAAAGATCATAAAGAAAAACCCAAAACAAAAATGGTAATATGCCTGGCTACTACAAGGATAAGGAAGTTGTTCACCATGAAGCCATCAAGGCAAGCAATCAGGTTCCTTCAGGACAAACCCCTCTCTAAGACTGAAATTCAAAGGGAACACATGAGCAGTCATGTAAGCTTGCTGAGTACCATATTGGTCTACTAGTGAGTGGAAGAGGTGGAAAGGCAGCAATGAAGAAATGGGTTGAATTCAAACACATTTGACTCCCATTGACCTGGAGATGAGAGAGAAATGAGGAAGTACTGGTTGGTCCAAAGTGTGGTGAGACCTGGGGACACCTGAGCCCATGGACAATGACATATTCACAGAGGGCTATAGCTAGCCTCAATGGCTTGATAATCCGAACTCAACTAGAGGAAGAGAAGAAAAAAAAATAAAATTTTGATAAAGGAAACAAGGGTAAATTGCTACAGTTTGATGCACTTGACCTATACTCATGGAGGTATTAGCTTTAAATACCAACAGAGAGAGAAGGAGTCTTCATATCAAGTATCTATGCTATGTCCTCTGTGCACAAGGTAGATAGGGATGGGCAACTTAGACATTGGCTACCTAAAATGTGGGAGCAATAAAGGCAAGAAGTGACTGGCTTACAAGGTTTCAAGAGGGAGTTTAGTTTAAGAGTGTGTGAGGGAAGATAGAGTCTCCACTCAATAGTTTTCATCCTGTCTAGATGGATCTGGTAAAAAGAGATTGGGTAAAAAGATGCAGAATTGTGCCTCTGACTTGTCTCCATTTATGGTTGCTTACCATGAGTCATTTATTGGTGAATTAATCAGCTGGGCTAAAACCAGTAAGAGTGGAAATTGGAGAATAATGTAGGCTTTTATTGGAAATCATATGCTGCCATTTACATTTTCATTAAGTAGAAACAGCCCTTTTTCAAAGGCTGTACTTTTCAACATTTTAATTCCAGAAAATTGTGTGTTTGCCTATTTTTCTTTTTTTTTTTTTTTTTTTTTGCTGAAAAGGTAATTATCAAATAATGTGAATTAGTACATTGGATTTTTTTCCTAAATAGAAAATAAATTTCTAAAAATGAAGTTACTATATATGATATGTATATATATATACACACACACCTTTGGAAGAATCTGTATACTTAATTGAAGATACTATATTAGTTTAGTATTTATTGGACAGAAATGCAAATATATTTAGTGCCTGAAGCAGTGATTACTCTAAAAAATAAAAATTATATTTTATTTGATGGATTCATGCTACGTTAAATGTTTAGGATATAAAAGCCTTAAGCCTGAACTTCTAAATATACTGTTAGGATAGAAGTGATCTATCAATGCAATAATAATATGATAGAATTGTATTTTATTATATTGTTTATTTCTTTAAACTATTCATATTTCACTTCCAGCAGGTACACAAATGTACGTATAGGCAGTTCCTGGGGTAGGAATGAGATCCATTCCTAACTGTGTCTTTAAGCATTTGTAGGTAAATCAGAACAGGCAGACATGGTTTATATTTAACCTTACTTTGGTGCAAGAAAATGCTTGAAGCCATTTCAAACATATAAAAGTTGCATGGGCAGCAAGTGAAAGTGTTTGTAATGAATAATACTTCATATTATAGGCATATTGTTCTTTATAAAATCTTTGCTCAGAAATTTTTGAAGATACCCACTCTCTTTTCTATTGCCTGTGAAAAATACTCTCTCTCTCAAAGTTTCCTTATATATGTTGAAAACAGTCCAAGGGAAGCACAAATCCCAGAAAATAAAACTATTTAATTTTTAGATCTCTATGTATTCTTGAGGATGAGCTCTGTTGGACCTCTCTTGTTGTTAATTGCAATCAAGTAGATTACAAGCCCCTGAATATGAACTTTCTTTACCTTCCAGTTATTCTACTACTATCTGCCACAGAACCACAGGAATTAATTTCATCATCTTTTATTTCTGTTGAAGTCCAGAGTCAATATGCCCAATTACTTCTCATGTGCTAAATACTATATGACTTCACATTTCCCTATTGAAACCCAATAGCTCATTGATTCCTTATTTCTAAATTCCTAACCTGAAAATTGCTAATTTTTAACAATATTTTTTTTTGTTGTTGTTGATGTTGTTAGGTGCCACTGAGCCAGTACTGATTCATAGCAACATTATGCACAACAGAATGAAACACTGCCCAGTCCTGCCCCAGGCCTGAACCCATTGCTGCTGCCACTGTGCCACTCCATCTAGTTATAGGTTTTCCTTTTTTGCTGACCCTCCAGTTTACCAAGTATGATGTCCTTCTCCAGGGATTGGTACCTCCTGATAATATGTCCTAAGTGTGACAGACGAAGTCTGGCCATACTGGCTTCTAAGGTACATTCTGGCTGTACTTATTCCAACAGATTTTTTTTGTTCTTTTAGAAGTTCATGGTACTTTTAATATTCTCCCCAACACCATAATGCAATTGCATCAGTTCTTCTGTGATCTTCTTTATTCATTGTCCAGTTTTCACATGCATATGAGGCTACTGAAAAAACCCTGGCCTGGGTCAGGCATACCTTAGTCCTAAACTGACCTCTTTGCTCTTGAACACTTTAAAGATGTCTTGTGTAGCAAATTTGCCTAATGAAATCCATTGTTTAATTTCTTTACTACTGCTTTCATGATGATTGTTATGAGCAAAATGAAGTCTTTGACAATTTTAAATTATCTCCATTTACCTTGATGTTATTTATTGGTCCAATGGTGAGAATTTTTGCTTTATTTACACTGGGTTGTAACCCATACCAAAAGTTTTGATCTTTATAAGTAAGTATTTAAAATTTTCTTGGCTTTCAGCAAGCAAGATTGTGTCATCTGCATTTAACAGATAGTTAATGAATCTTCCTCCAGTCCTGATGCCATGTTCTTCTTCATAAAATCCAGCTTCTCAAATTAGTTGCTCAGTATACAGTTTGTGTAAGTACAGTGAAAAAATACAACCTGGCATACACATTTCCTAATTCTAAATCATTCAGTTTTCTCTTGTTCTGTTCTAACAACTGCCTCTTGATCTTTGACAGGCTCCTTATGAATATAATTAAGTATTCCTGAGTAACCATTCTATGCAATGGTGTCAATAGCTTGTTATGATCCACACAGTCAAAAGTCTTGCATAGTCAATAAAGCACACATCTTTCTGGTATTCTCTGCTTTCAGCCAAGATCCATTTAACATCAGCAATGATGTCCCTCATTCCACATCCTCTTCTGAATCTGGCCTCAAATTCTAGCAGCTCCTGGTCAATGTACTGTTGCAGCTATTTTTAAATTATCTTTAGCAAAATTTTGCTTGCATGTAATATTAATGACATATTCCAATGATTTCCACATTCCATTGGATCACCTCTCTTTGGAATGATTACAAATATGAATCTCTTCCACTTAGCTGGCCAGGTAGCTGTCTTCCAAATCTTTTGGCATAAATGAATGACTACCTCTAGTGCCACATCAGATTGTTGAAAGATTGCTAATTATATTCCATCAACTCCTGGTAACGTAGTGGTTATGAATTGGGCTACGAACCTAAAGGTCAGCAGTTCAAAACTACTAGCTGTTCTGTGGGAGAAAGATGAGGCTTTCTGCTCCTATAAATATTTATAGCCTCAGAAACCCTGTACAGGGTCTTTATGAGTCAGAAACGACTCCATGGCACGTAACAACAACTCCCAAAGCCCTGCTCTTTGCCAATGTCTTGAGTGCACCTTGGACTTCCTCTTTCAGAATCATTGGTTCTTGATAATATGCTACCTCTAGAAATGGTTGAGCATCCACTGTTTGGTTTTGGTTTTGGTACAGTGACTATAATCCCTTCCATCTTTTGATGCTTTCTGCATCATTAATTATTTTCCCCATAGAATCCTTCAATAATGCAATCAAGGCTGGAATTACTTCCTCAGTTCCCTCAGTTTGAGAAATGCTGAGCCTGCTCTTCCCTTTTGGTTTTCTAACTCCAGATCTTTGTACATTTCATTATAATATTTGACATTGTCGTCTGGAGCTGTCCTTTGATATTTGCTGTTCAGCTCTTTTACTTCTTCATTTCTTACATTTGCTTTAGCATTTCTATGCTACAAAGCCAGTTTCAGAGTCTTTTCTGACATCCATTTTGGTCTTTTTTTCTCTCTTGTTTTCTTAATGACCTTTTGGGTTCTTCCTGTGTGATGTTCTTGATGTCATCCCACAACTCTTCTGGTATTCTGTCATTATTGTCTAATTCATCAAATCTCTTCTTGAGTTTTGAATCTCTAAATTCAGTTTGGGATATGTTCAGCATCATATTTTGGCTCTATGAACTTGTTTTAATTTTCTTCAGCTTCAGCTTGAACTTGCTTTTGAGCAATTGATGGTCTGTTTCAAAGTCTGTTCCGACCTTATTTTAACTGATGATAAGGAGCTTTTTCACTGTCTCTTTCCACAGATGTTATATCTGGTGAAACCCATGTATATAATCATCTTTTATGTTGTTTAAAAAAGATATTTGCAATGAACATGTCATTGGTCTTGCAAAATTCTCATGAATCCTCCAGCATAATTTTTATCCCCAAGGACATACATTTCAATGACACATCCTTCTTCTCTGTTTCCAAACTTTACCTTCCATATTCATTGTTGTTGTTGTTGTGAAGTGCCGTCGAGTCGGTTCCGACCCATAGCGACCCTGTACAGGGTTTCCAAGGGTGTAAATCTTTACGGGAGTAGAAAGCCTCATCTTTAATTATCATTATATCTTGATTGCATATTTGATCAATTTCAGATTGAAGAAGTTGGTAAAATTCTTCAATTTTATCATCACTGGCTTTATTGTTGGTATGTAAATTTGAATAATGTTGTTGTTGTTAAGGTGACATCGAGCCAGTACCAACCCATAGTGACCTTATGCACAGCAGAATGAAACACTGTCCAATACTGGGCCAACCTCACTACTGTTGCCACACTTGAGTCCATTGATGCTGCCATTTGGCCAATGCATCTTGCTGGGGGCTTTCTCTTTTTCTCTGACCCTCCACCTTACCAAACATGATATCCTTCTCCAGTGACTGGTCCCTCCTGACAATATGTCCAAAGTATGAGAGATGAAGTTTGGCCATCTTGGCTTCCAAGGAGCATTCTGGTTTCACTTCTTCCAAAACAGATCTATTGGTTCTTTTGGCAGCCCATGACACTTTCAATATTCTCCTCTAACACCATAACTCAAAAGCATCAATTCTTCTATGGTCTTCCTTATTCACTGTCCAGCTTTTTTTGCATTCATATGAGGTTATTGAAAATACCATGGCTTGGGTCAGGCACACCTTAGTCCTCAAGCTGACATCTTTGCTCTTCAACACTTTAAAAAGGTCTTGTGCAACAGATTTGCCTAAATTAAATTGTCTTCCTTTTAGGAATATGGATATTACTTTGTCATAGACATTGTTGTACTTCAAGATAGATCTTGAGAGGTTTCTTTTGATGATGAATGCTATGCCATTCCTTTTCAATTGGTCATTTCTAGCATAGTAAATCATGTGATTGTAAGATTCAAAATGGCCAGTACCAGTCCATTTCAGCTCACTAATGTCTAGAATATCTATGTTTATGTATTCCATTTCATTTTTTCACAACTTCCAATTTTCCTAGGTGCATACTTCACACATTCTATGTTTATTAATGGGTGTTCACAGTGGTTTCTCCACATTTTGAGTTGTACTCCATCAGCATGCGAAGGTTCCGACAGCTTTACTGCATTTGCATCATCACGGTCAACTGTACTCTGAGGAGACAGCTCTTCCCTAGTTGTATTTTGAATGGCTTTCAACCTGAGAGACTCATTTCACAGCATTATATCTGACAACATATTACAGCATATTTCAATATTCAGTATTCTGGTGCTGTCTGGCAGTGTTCCACTGCTATCCAGAAGGTTTTCAGTGACTAAATATCCAGAAGTAATCAGTCTCTCCTTCTTCATCTGATAATCTGTCCACTATGGGTGACCCTGCTGGTATTTAAATATGCTGGTATTAGCATACTTCCAGAGTCCTGGTACGGCACTGTGGGTAAAAGCACTGGACTGCAAGATCCGTTGAACCACAAGGTTGGCAGTTCAAGCTCACCAATCACTTTTTTTTTCACCAATCACTTTTTGGAAACCTTGTATGGGGTTGTTAATGAGTTGCAACCAACTCGATGGCATTTAACAACAACAACAAGGATAGTTTCCAGAATCACAGCAACACACAAGCTATCACAGTATCACAAACTGACAGACAAATGTGGTTATTATTAGCATATTTTAATAATATTCTCTGTATAATCAACTGCTTCTCTAACTTTACCTTCTAGTTGTAATCAAAATATGGATCTTCCCTAAAGTTATTTAAATGGGTGGACGCAAAAATTAAATTGGTAACATCTGTGGGAAGAGATGGTGGAAAATCATTAGACAATACCATTAATATCACATGAAAGAAAAATAAATGCTGAACATAATTAAAAATGGCCAATATAGTACATTGATAGGGAACTGCCAGAGACTCAAGGCAGATTCAGATGAGGACATGTAATGAGGGACTAATTGCTGATATCAGATGAATCTTGGTTAATCACTGAATTCCAGGAAGATGCTTACCTGTGCTTTATTGACTATGCAAAGGCTTTTGACAGTGTGGATTATGACAAGCTATGGACAACATTGAGGGGAATGAGTATTCTGGAGCTCTTAATTGTGCTCATGGAGAACCTGTACATAGACCAAGAAGCAGTCATTTGAACAGAATGTCTCTTGGGGGATATTGAAGGCTTTAAAATCAGAAATGGTGTGCACCAAGGTTGTACTATTTCACCATATTTATTCAATCTGTACACTGAGCAAATAATCCGAGAAACTGGATTATGTGAAGAAAAATTCGGGATTGGAGGAGGACTCATTAACAACCTATTATATATGGATGATTCAGCCTTGCTCACTGAAAGTGAAGACAACTTTAAATTCTTACTTATTAAGACTAAAGACCACAGTTGTTTGTTTGGGTTACACCTCAATGCAAAGAAAACAAAAATCTTCACAACTGGTACAATAAACAACAGCATGATGAATGGAGAAAAGACTGAAGTTGTCAAATACTTCACCATTAACTCTTATGGAAGTAGCAGTCAGGAAATCAAATGATAAATTGCAGTAGGTTAATATGCTGCATAAGACCTCTTTAAACTGTTCCTGAGCAAAGATGTCAGTTTGAAGACTACGGTCCACCTGACCCAAACCATGTATTACAAATAGCATCATGTGCATGTGAAAGTTAAACAGCGAATAAAGAAGACTGTAGAAGAATTGATTCATTTGAGTTATGGTATTGGAGAATATTAATAGTACCATGGATTGCTAGAAGAACAAACAAATACGTGTTGGAAGAAGCACAACTAGAATGCTCCTTAAAAGCCAGGATGGTGAGACTGTGTCTGTCATACTTGGGACATATTATCAGGAGGGACTTGGCCCTGGGGAATGACATCATTCCTAGTAAATGGAGGGTCAGTTAAAAACAGGAAGACACCCAACAAAAAGGATTGACACAGGTGCAGCAGCAATGGGCTCAAGCATACCAAAGATTATAAGGTTGGAGGAGGGCAGGGCAGTGTTCCATCCTCTTGTGATTAAGGTCACTATGAGTTGGAATCAACTCGATGACACCTAACAACAACAATAACAGCAACCCAAGATTTTGTTGCTGTTGTTTCTGATATAAAAATGAATTTTAATAAGTACTTTGTATATAATTATTATTATTCCAATACCTTATGTGTTTCGATTTATTTTACCCTTTATTTTGTTGTTTCCTTTTGTATTTTTTATTACTTATCATATTTTCCCCGTACTTTTGCTAGATTGATGTGTTTTCTTAATGAATTTGTGTTTTTTCCCAATGTCTGAAACAACTTGAACCCTAATGCTAATTATATATATTTTCATGTACAAATATAACTAATATGTATAATCATATTGATTTCATATAAGTAATCAGTATCTATAGCAAATTCATTGACATGCCAAGATTATCATACTTTAATCTTTTTCTCCCCACATCTTTTGCATAAGTATTATGAAAATCTGTAACTTCCTCTGTTTAGATTATTTGTGTATAGTAATCTATCATGGTACAGTGCAAAAGCCCCACCATATGTCAGTCATAGCTACACATTTTACATGGCAATTGTTTCTTTAGTGTTACATTGAAGCTTTATTATTAGCAGTCTCACATAAAAATCAAGTGGTTTATATTTTTATAATAACCATAATTTTTGCATCATTAATTTATCAAAAGGTATACTAATTAGTTTTAAACAGGAAGCCATTGTAAATATGCTAATTAATAGTAATCTCAAGTAGGAATTCAAAGGGATTCAAATTTTTGGCTCTTCTAATGGGCAATTTTGTGGTATATGACATAGTAACAGTAATATGAATATAAATAGAGCTACTTTGTGTGAGCATGTAATATATTCTGCTCTTTAATGATTATTACTAAAATTTAACTTAAAACATAAAAAATTTGCTTTATGTCAATGAAATCCAAGTAATTTTACAGATTATAAAGTTACTCTTCATTTATAAACACTAGTCTCTTGTGCAGTTTGTGATTGTCCTTTGTTGTTGTTGTTAGGTGCCATCGAGTCAGCACTGACTCATAGTGACCCTATGTACAACAGAACAAAACACTGCCTGATCCTGGGCCAACATCACAATTGTTGCCATGCTTGACCTCATTGATGCTGCCACTTTGCCAATCCGTCTCAATGAGGTCTTCCTCTTTTTCTCTGACCCTCCACCTTACTAAACATGATTTCCTTCTCCAGAGACTGGTCCCTTGTGACAATATGTCCAAAGTATGAGAGATGAAGTTTGGTCATCCTGGCCTCCAAGGAGCACTTTGGCTGCACTTCTTCCAACACAGATCTGTTGGTTCCTTGGGCAGCCCATGGCACTTTCAATATTCTCTTCCAACACCATAACTCAAAAGCATCAATTCTACAGTCTTTCTTATTCACTGTCCAGCTTGCTCATGCATATGAGGTTATTGAAAATACCATGGCTTGGGTCAGGCACACCTTAGTCCTCAAACTGACATCTTTGCACTTCAACACTTTAAAAAGGTCTTGTGCAGCAGATTTGCCTAATGCAATACATCATTTGATTTCTTGACTGCTGCTTCCATGAGTGTTGATAGTTGATCCAAGAAGAATGAAGTCTTTGACAACTTCAAACTTTTCTCTGTTGATAAGAATGTTGTTTATTGGTCCAGTGGCGAGGGTTTTTTCTTTATATTGAGATACAGTCATTTTTAAAGGCTGTGCTCTTTGATCTTCATCAGTAAATGTTTTAAGTCCTCTTCAATTTCAGCAAGCAAGGTTGTTAATGAGTCTTCCTCCAATCCTGATGCCACATTTTTCTTAATATAACCCATCTTCTCACATTATTTGCTCACCATACTGGTCGAATGTTGTTGTTGTTGTGAAGTGCCATCGATTTGGTTCAGTAAAAGAATACAATGCTATCACACACCTTTCTTAAATTTAAACCATTTAGTGTTCCCATGTTCTGTTTCAACAACTGCCTCTTGGTACATGTACACATTCCTCATGAGCACAATTAAGTGTTCAGGAATACTCATAATTCACAATGTTGTCCATAGTTTGTAATGATTCACATTACCGAAAGCCTTTCCATAGTCAATAAAGCACAGGTAAACATCTTTCTGATATTCTCTGCTTCCAGCCAAGATCCAACGGGCATAAGCAATGATATCCCTCATTCCATGTCCTCTTCTGAGTTCAACTTGAACTTCTGGAAGTTGTCTGTTAATGTATGCTTGCAGCTGTTTCTGTATTACCTTTAGTATAACTTTACTCACCTGGACTATGAAAGATATTGTCTGATGATTTTCGTGTTCCATTGGGTAACCTCTGTTTGGAATGGGCACAAATACGAATCTCTTCCAATCAGTCAATCAGATAGTTGTCTTCCAAATTCCTTGCCTTAGATGTGTGAGTGCCTCCAATGCCACCTCAGTTTCTTGAAAGATTTCAATTTGTATACCATCAATTCCTGGTGCCTTGTTCTTTGCCAATTCCTTCAATGCAACCTGGACTTCCTCCTTTAGTATCATTGGTTCTTGATCATATGCTACCTCTTGAAATGGTTGAACATTGTACCTTTTGGTACAGTGACTGTGTATACCTTCATTCTTCTCTTGATGCTTTCTGCATCATTCAATAATTTGCCCAGATAATCTTTCAATAACGAAAGTTGAGGCTTGAATTTTTTATCCAGTCCCCCAGCTTGAGAAATACTGAGTGGGTTTTTTTTTTTTTTTTCTTTTTGGTTTTCTGACTCCAGATCTTTGCATATTTTTTCTTAATATTTGACTTTGTCTTCTCCAGCTGACATTTGAAATTTTCTGTTCAGCTCTTGGACCTCCTCATTTCTTCCGTTTGCTTTAGCATCTGTATGCTGGAGAGCAAGTTGAAGTGTCTCTTCTGACATCCATTTTGATCTTTTCCTTCTTTCTTGTCTTCTTAATGACTTTTTGCTTTCTTCATGTATTATGTTCTTAATGTCATCCCACAACTCTTCTGGTCTTCCGTCTTTAGTGTTTAATGTACCAAATCTGTTCTTCAGATGATCTCTAATTTCAGGTGGGATATATTCAAGGTCATATTTTGGCTCTTGTAGACTTGTTTTCATTTTCTTCAGCTTTAGTTAGTATTTGCACATGAGCAATTGATAGTCTACCACTAGCCTTGTTTTGACTGATGATATGGAGATTTTCCATCATCTGTTTTCCACAGACGTAGTCAGTTTGATTTGTTTATATTCTACCTCTTGAGGTCCATGTTTATAATCATCTCTATGCTGTCCAAAGAAGGTATTTAAAATGAAGAAATCATTGATTTTGCACAATTCTATCATGTGATCTCCAGCATCATTTCTATCACCAAAGTCATATTTTCCCACTACTGATCCTTCCTCTTTCTTCTCAACCTTTGCATTCCAATCACCAGTAATGATCAATACAACTTGATTGCATGTTCGAACAATTTCAGATTGAAGAAGTTGGTAGAATTCTTCTATCTCGTCCTTACTGGCTTTAGTGGTTGGTGTGTAAATTTGAATAACTGGTCTGAATTAACTGGTCTTCCCCGTAGGCGCATTGTACTTCATGACTGATCTAGATATGTTCTTTTTGACAATGAATGAAACACCATTCCTCTTTAATTTTTCATTGCCGGCATAGTAAACTATGTGGTTGTCAGATTCAAAATGGACAATACCAGTCCATTTCAGTCATTTCAATGCCTAAGGTACTGATGTTTGTGCATTCAATTTCATTTTTGACAATTTCCAATTTCCTAGATTCATATTCTGTATATTCCATATTCCTATTATTAATGGTTGTTTACTTCATTTTGAGTTGTGTCCCATCAGCAAATGAAGGTCCCACAGGCTTTACTCCCATGGGCTTTACTCCATTTTTGTCATCATGGTCAACTCTAATTTAAAGAGGCAGCTCTTCCCCAGTTGTATTTTGAGTGCCTTCCAACCTGAAGGGCTCATTTTCCAGCACTGTATCTGACTGTGTTTCTCTGCTGTTGATAAGGTTTTCAGGGACTAAATATTTGGAAGTAGTTCATTATCACTTCTTCCTACCCTCTCTTCATCTGGAGGCTCATCTGAAACCTGTCCACCACGTGTGACCCTGCAGGTATTTAAAATACTGATGGCATAGCTTCCAGAATCACAGCAACTCACAAGCCACCACAGTATGACAAACTGACAGATGAGTGATGGTTATTGTCCTTAGCTGCTGTGAAATTGGACCCATTATATGGTGACTTAAAAATATATATGTTTTTGGCAAATTTCAGAAAAAAATATATCCAATATTATAAATTCATAATATTTTTATCAGAGTAAAGTAAAACAAATAAAAATTTAATGAGAAAATACAAGTGAAATAAAATAGAAACATAATACACTAAAAAATATAGATGAATATATTGAGGAAGATGAGATTTTCTCATTCCATAAAGATTTACAGCCTCAGAGACCCTTTACATTGTCACTATAAATTCAAATTTAATCTATTGAATTTTTTTTTTTTAATATGGGAACACGTTTTAATAATATTAATATAATTCATTTGTTTGTCATAAAAATTATAACTCTTGACCAAGGCTTTATTCACTGGGTTAAATCTAAAGCCTAAGATTGTTGTTGTTAAGTGCCTTTGAGTTGGTTCCAATTCATAGTAACCCTGTATAGAATTTGCAAGGAGTTGCTGGTGAATTTGAACCACCGACCTTGTAGTTCAAACCAACCTTGTGGTTCAGGCCATTATCCCACAGTGCCATACCAAGATTCCCAAACCAGTGATTAAGAACGGCATGTTTTGTGATTTAAATATAGTTGATAATTTTTTGTGATAGTGGGAATAACAATTTTCATAATAAATAATGACCAACAACTTACTATTTTAAGTCAAAAAATTATAAAGAATTGCTGTGATTTCAATGTGAATAAGCAATAATAGCTCTTTAATGGGCAACATTTTCACATGAATCTGTAACCCTGGAAAAACATTCATCTGATTTTGAAGAAAATCATTAGGATGACTATGTTACAGACATACTATAACAAATTAAGTGTCAGAACAGATGATCAACATGTTCATTTCTAATCATTGGCTATCATTTATAATCTGAATGTTGCTTGGGCTCACTGATGAACTGAGCTGTGAATGTAATTATTTGGGTTAATGATCTATTGCATGGCATATTGGCAATTATCCCTGTTTTCCCACCTTCTCTACCCTTTAAATTGTAAAAATGTCATATTTTCACAGTTAATAAAAGTTTGCTGAAAAAATAATAACAAAGTGTTTTTTTCTTGTTCCTAGAAAGACCATAGAACAGTGATGTGCCAAGAGTGTATAGTGGGCAGTGGTTAGGGCAGAAGCACTGGTAGGAACACTCTACCTTAGCTGCAGACAATGTTGTTGTTGTTAAGTGTATTCATCAAGTCAGTTTCTACTTTTGTTGTTGTTAACGCCCACCGTTGAGTCCATTCATTTGAGTTGATTCCGACCCCTAGCAACTCTGTATAGGGTTTCCAAGGAGTGACTGGTGAGTTCTTAGTGACCCTGTATAGGGTTTCCAATCTTGCAGTTCAAGCCAACCTTGTGTTCCAGTTCATTATCCCACAGTGCCACAAAAGTACTCCAAACAACAAGGGAATGTTTTATTTGTCACAAACATTAAAAAACAAAAATAAAAATGACTAAACCTATCATTGGAATACTGATGATTAAAGATTCCTTCCTTCTTCAGTGGATTATTCATAGTAAACCCCACACCCAAATTGATGCATCATTATAGGTTATCCTAGGAAGATGCGAACAGTCTTGAGATTCAAAAGATGATTTGAACTTCATTAAGTACATTTCTTCCTAAATTGAGATAATCAACATGGGAAAAAGTTTTGGTTTTTATGTGTTTACTTTTTCCTTCTTTAATCGTATTAAGTATTTCCTTAATGGTAGTAAGTATTCATTTTGTGGCACTTAGTCTCAATGTCATGATGTGGAATTGTGGGTTACTGCAGTGTACTGCAAAGTCGGTTTGAACCGCACATTGGTTCACGTTCACCATCCGCTCTTGGAAGCCCTATACAGGGTTGCTATGGTGGGAACAGACTCAACAGCACTTAACAATAACAGTCTCAATGTCTTAGATAACATCATAGAAGAAAGAACACAACATTGTATTACATAAGATGATCAGAGCAGTTGTTAATGTTATAGCAGTTTTAGATTCGTGGTCGAAGAAACCAAGGCCACTCGGAGAATTGAAGCAGAGTTTCTGATTTTATTAAGCCGGCTGACTCAGAGGAGCTAATTTCTCCAGATTCTGAGCCCTGAATGAATGGCAATTTGGGACTATATGGGGTCAGAGTAGGGGAGCCGCCGGGCTGCATACCTGTGTGAGGGCAGGGGGAAAACCAGGGGAATTGTTTGCATTTGGTGACCTGATAAGCATTTCAGCTTGCCTCCTGGGCACGAGAGGGCAGTGAATGATTTTTACCCTTTCCTGTTCATTCCCCCCTTTGATGCCCTTTGAGATCTTTTTCCCAGGGTCATCAGCTATGTAACAAATGGTATCTTGGTATTTATTTGGATTGTTGGTACCCTTTTTGATTGATTATTGTTTCAATGGCAGTTCCTATGGTCCTGACTGCTAATGGGAGTAGACATGGACCAATTAAGTAAATTCCAAATAAAACAGGACTCCACCCACAAGGGTCTTGAACCCTTTAAAGGTGAAGAATTACCCTCCCCATAGGCACTGTGGGTCCCACCCTTTTCAGGTTTGCACAGGGACATGGGCAACTTGCTGCATTTTTCCAAGGTCTTCTACTTGTATGCAGCAGTTAGCAAAATTAACTTTCTCACATACCCCTCCTCCCTCCTCAGCAAATAAGTAGTTTAAGGCCAATCTATTTTGATAGATGGCATTTCATATCTGGGTCTGTTGACGTGCAAGAGGGGTTAGGGCCACCCCAGTTCCATTGGTTCAGTTACCTAGGAGAGTGCCCTCACTTTTAGAAGACTACTGTTTGGCCACCTTGGTGGTGTGGTTTGGGTGTATAGATTACACAGCTTTCTCCCCTTTCCACACCCCAAAGTCTAATTAAAATGAATCCCACTGCAGACATCCTCATGCTTCGGCTGACCATAGATCAGCCAGTTTCCGGTTTGTGGCTGAATTAGGCCAGGTTGTACATCTCAGTGTTACCTTGTGAGGGTTGGTAGGGTCAGTTTCAGCTTCTCATGGAGACGAGGCTTTCTTCAGTCTGCTGTGGTGAATCCAGGTGGGGACTCCTTCTAACTTGGCTGCTAGGCTTGGGATAATTTCTTGTTCTAGTCGTCTGTAATATTTTCAGATGCTTCTGGATACCCTCTCAAAAGGAAAAACAAATCAGATGCATTTATTACACTCTGAGCTAAATAGGCCCAAATGTTTTCATCCCATTGAAAGGAATAATGTCTTATGAGAGTCAAATTGTGTCCAAGTGGAGTCCGGCTAACTTGATAGCTGATGGGGTGGCTAGAAGGACTTCCGAGGTTCCAGTCCACTTTTTTCTTTAATTGGTTTTCAGGTCCATTTCTACATGGTCTAAGCAGAATATGATCTCCAGGCTGGAATGGGTCAGGTTACCTGTAGGGAAGGAAGCAGACTTGGGAAGAGCAATTTACAAATAATAGAAAGTGTGTGGTGGAGGTGTTGTGCATACCACTGCACCTTTAAACCTTGGCTGAGGTCAAGTAGAGGGTTGAGGGAAGCTGCCTGTAAAGGTTTACTGTATACAACTTTATAAGGGCTCAATTTAATCCCGTTTCTGGGGGCTACCTGAATTTCAAACAGAGCTAAGGCAACACCTGGTCCTAATGTAGATAAATTTCCTGATAGATTTGTAATTTGTCTCTTTAATGTATGGTTCATTTTCTCGAACCTCCACATTGAATGAAATCTCCATTTAATCTGTATGAGTCTGTTGCTCTATTGTCACTTTGAACACTCTGGAAGTCCAAACTTGGAGGTAATCTCCTTCAAGAGGATTTTCATTATTGCGGAAGTCTTAGTTCTGGTAGGGGTAAACCTCTACCCAACTAGAAAATGTGTGTACAAAAACAAAACCAGCAAATACTTGATTTCCCAGCTTGGGGGCATCTGAATGAAATCAACCTGTTAATTTTCAGGGGGTTGTTTACATTGGTATTTGTGCAGGACAGCCTGTTTTAGGATTGTTCTTGATGCAGGTAACAGTCAAAGCTAACCTCCTGAATGATTTTGTTTTGTTTTGTTTTGTTTTGAAAGTTTCTTGTTCTAATTCCAGGGCCTTTTTCTTGTAGTGGGTCATCTCATGAACTCATTTAAGACAAGCACGTGCTAGTTTTCACAGGATCAGAACCATTCTATTAAAAAGCCATTTACTTTTTGGCTTTTAACTTCTCATTTAATTCCATTGCCATCTACTTTTCATTCTTTAACCCCTCTCTCCAATTCTTCTGCCTTAGTTCTACTAAAGTCCTCTGGGTAACACATTCAGTTTTTCTTGCCAACATTTCTAATGCCCTCATCAGTGCAATCAGTTCAGCTTTTTTTGAGCTGCGATCTCTAGCAGGAGGGCTATTGCCTTCTACCCAGTTTTGTAAGATTACGATTACACACCCTGCTATCTGAGTTCCTTTTTCCATGTAACTACTTCTGTTCACAGACAATGTCTACTCCAGATACAGTTAAACTGGTCAGGTTGGTTGGAAAATACTTGGTCAATGATTTCTATACAATCATGGTTCAGCCCTCCAGTTTCCACATCAGGGAGGAGAATGCCAGGTTTAGTTGCCCCATAATTCACAGGTAATATTCAGATTTTCCAGTAAAATAACCTGGTATTGCCTGTCTGTCCTGTTGTGAGCCATGGGCTTCTCTTCTTTAGCAGCAGGGAGAAGGCTTGATGGGGATGGGGATGAGCTGGCCAGAATGAATTTCTCAGCCTCTTTTCTGAGAGGATACTGGTTTCTGTGGAATGGTCAATTTCCAGGCTCCAATCAGACCTCGTCGAGACAGGGGATGCTTGTTGGCTCTCCCTGGAGTTCCGCTAGTCCACATGGGGGGTTTACCTGATTGTCAATCTCCTCAGGCCAGTACAACTGGTTTCCTGAGTTTGAATCAGTAATCGCCAGGCATTGTTCATGAGGGACCTCCATCTGCAGACTTTTGGTTTCAGAAAGCTGTTTGAACATGCAACTCTGGAAGCAGGTCCTGGCCCAGTAAGGGGACCAGTCAGTTATTTTCTTCTCCCCAGTGAAGCAGTCCAGGGGTTTCAGGAAGAACTAGTCCTCAGACTTCACTGAGATCTCAGTCACTATCACTGTCCCCATTATTTTCAGCTGAGGTCCCATGGGTGGAGGCAATCAAGGTGGCAGAGGTTGATTTCAAATCATGCTGGGCCCCTTGCCCCCTGACAACATTAGTCTTCTGCAGACAATAAAACTTACTCAAACATCTGTTGAGTTTGATGGCTTTTTCTACCAGATCCTTCTCAGATTTGGGCATTTATTCTTTTCATTTCAAAGTTTTGCATAAGCACATTGGTCCTTGCTTAAGGCCATCGTTCCTTTCCAGGGTCCTCCCTGGGGTCCCACAGGCTTACCTTTAGTGGTCTTTTAGGAGGACAGTTATGGCCTGAGATTTCTCATGCTCTTGGCTGTTAAATACCTCAAAGGTGATGTCCACCAGCTGGGATGGATTCATGCCAATTGCCCTGTCAAATGTCCGCCATTTCTTTCTAAAATCCTGGGTGCTTTGGGAGATAAAAATCACGTCAACCATTCAGATATTTGCTGAGTTCTCAGGATCAAGGTCTGTGTACTTAAAATAAACTTGGTAGACTCATTTAAAGAATTCAGAGGAGTCCTCAGTTGGCTTTTGCTGAATTGCTTGTACCATGTTCAAGATTTTTTGGTTTAGGAATTCCCTTTTTCAGACCTCTGAGAATCCACCTTTATAGTGCTCCAGAACTGCAAGGTCAGCAATTCAAAACCACCAGCTGTTCTATGGGAGAAAGATGAGGTCCTCCACTCCCACAAAGAATTTACAGCCTCAGAAACCCTGCACAGGGTTGTGAAGTCAGGACTGACTCCACGGCACATAACTGTCACCACCACCAGTTGTGGCAGGCCCATGTAGATTTTAATTGTGTCATCTAGAGGAGTTGCCTCACTGGGGCAAGGGTCCTGTTCAGGTTTTGTTTTGTTTTTGTTTTGTTTTTCAGAAGCGTGCTATTTCATCCCATGCCCTATCTCAGACCAGCCTTCCACTTCTGTCTATAGGGATAAGCCTGACTGGGTTGAACCTAGGTCCTGGGGCCATACCTGTTCCAGAAGTCTTAGCTGGTTTCTCTGCTTCTACCTCTCCTTTTGAGTCTACCTCTCCTTTTGAGGTTGGTGTGGCAGCTAGCTGCCCCTACTTGAAGGAGGAGGAATTGTCAAATGTGGCTGTGGCATGGCGTGCTACCTCATCTGCCAAGGGGAGCTCGCCCTTAGTCACTCACCGAACCCAATCCAATGGTTCAAGGGGCCAGCGTGGTCAGTTTCCCTGTCAGAGAACCAAATGTTACAGCAGCTTTAGGTCCGTGGTTGAAGAAACCGAGGCCACTTGGAGAGGCAAAGCAGAGTTTCTGATTTTATTAAGCCGGCCGACTCAGAGGAGCTTATTTCTCCAGATTCTGAGGCCTGAATGGAGGGCAATGCAACACAGACCTATATAGGGTCAGAGTTGTTTGAGGGCAGGGGAAAACCCAGGGGAATTGTTCCCATTTGGTGACCTGATTAACATTTTAGCTTGCCTCCTGGGCAGGAGAGGGCAGTGAATGATTTTTACCCTTTCATGTTCATTAAATGCCATCAAATAGATGTGATCTCATATCACTCCTTTACAGGGTTTCTGAGGAAGAGCTGGTGGATTTGAACCATTGATCTTCTGGTTCACAATCCAATGTTTTATCCTACAGCACCACAACAATATTTGGTTACTTGTTGAACAGCAACAGGAAAATTACTTAGATTAGAAATAAACAATGATGCTAGCTCAAAAGCTTTTGTCTGATGTCCTGAAGCAGTTGAATCCGATTAACACTCAGGATAAACAAAGACAGAAAGAGAAGCTTTTGTTATTGGGAAGCTGGCTCCCAACACAAATTCAACAAAGAACCTAGTTTTCAATGGTGTCCTGTGACTTTTTTTAAACAATTATTACTTATACCAGTTTTTAACGATGCTGGCTTGAACCTGTACAATAAACAATGGACTGCAAAGTCATTTTCAACTGCAAGGTCATTTTGAACTGCATGGTCATAGGTTCAGACCTATCAGATACCTAAGAGTCACTATGAGTCAGAAGAGACTCCAGGGCACTTCACAATAACAATCAGCAAGTAGGTTGTTCCAACTCACAGTGACCCTGTACAGGGTTTCCAAGGCTGTAAATCTTTACAGGAGAAGAATGCCTCATCTTTCTCCCGTGGAACAGCCGGTAGTTTTGAACCACTGAACTTGCAGTTCACAGTCCGATTCATAACCACTACGCTACCAGAGCTCCTTAGCAAGTAGGTAGGCTACATTTTATCACTCTAGCATTCATAGCAATTTACAAGTTGATCAAGATATATAATGGTAACTCAAAGGTTCCTGTTTGTCTGGGTGGTTACTCTTTCAGAGGCCACACAAATCAACTTTGCAGTCCAGCACCTTAACCCACAGTGCCACATGGCTTAGTCTTTTGATTTTCTTCCCCTATATATACTTTTCCTTTTGCTTATGGATTTTATTAGATATACTTTAGATTTTGAGAACACTAAGTTGTGCTTTCTTCTGCATGGACTGGTCAACAGCTCTTTTAAGACAGCTGCTTGTTTTAGGATATACCTCTAAATCTTGCTTTTAATATCTGGTTTTCACTTGATTTCTTCACTATGCCTTTCTATGTCACCTAATTTTCAGTGATGCCTTTAGGATAAGCTAGTATGGAGTAAAGCCACATTAGAAGAACTACTCAGTTGTTATATAATTAAGAAATTTACAGCAGGGACCTTAAGTCCACTGATAATTACTGCGTTTGAAATGCTACCAGTTATTTTTATAAGGTGGCAGATGCATTTTATTACTAAGGAATAGCTTAGGTTAGATGAGACATGGCTCAAAGTACATTTGCCTATTATTTTGAAGACAGTCAGGCACAACAATGCATATATACAAATTACAAACAATATCTTCATTAATTCTTATCACTCTAGACAGAAGTTAAAAGTTCACAGACTTTAAATACATATGGTGGTAGAGCCCACCAGCTAATTAGCAGGCAAAAGATAAGGCTTTCTGCTCTAGCAAAGATGTATTGTTGATGTTAGGTGCCATTGAGTCGGTACTGACTTAGAGTGACCTTATGCACAGCAGAACGAAACACTGCCTGATCCTAGGCCAACCTCACTACTGTTGCCCCGCTTGAGGCCATCTATGCTGCCACTTGGCCAATCTATCTTGCTGGGGGAATTCCTGTATAGGGCTGCTATGAGTTGGAATTTTCTCAAAAGCACTTAACAACAATAGTAACATGATAGCAAATATAACAAAAAGCAATATATAAACTCTAATGATCTTTGCCTCTACTCATGTGACCTCAAGGAGTTCTGGTAGCGTAGTGATTACGAATTGGGCTACTAATCTCACTGTCAGCAGTTCGAAACTTCCAGCTGTTTCGTGGGAGAAAGATGAGGCTTTCTGCTTCTGTAAAGATTTACAGCCTCGGAAACTCTGTACAGGGTCGCTATGAGTTGGAACCGACTCCACGGCCCTTAACCACAACAACAGCATGTGACCTCATCCATAATCTTGAGATAAGCTGTTGGCTTCTTATGAAGATGTTTACTTCTGTCATCAACCCGGTAAGCTTACATTATATCCGTTGATGTCCCTCTTAAGTGGAGACAAATTGGTCCTGAACAAATGGAACTAAATGGATGCTAATAAAATGCATTAGCCAGGTCTAACACAGTGTAATTGTCAGGTCACTTTTTAACAGAGATGTTACCTTTGTGTCATTTCAGTACTTTTACTAACATTTAGAATCTTCTTATAGGGACTCTACCCTTGGAATATATTCTGCCAAAAGTGCATGTCTTGAAATTACTCAGTGTTTAAAAAAATAATGGTATATCTGCTCTAGTATTTACCAAATTTAGAACTTGTTTGTTCATTTAAGAAGGTGTTGTGACCTTCCACATGTCTCTCTTCTCTCTGTAGGGCTCTAACCTGTGGGTGACTTTAACTCTTACCACTATTCTCTAGGCACTATAGGGACTAGCAGGAGCCACGCAGAAGCAAAGGCACTTCCTTAAAGGGGGTGTTAGTAGGAGGACAGTGATGTTCAAACTTCTGCTTCTTCAGTCTTTCTTCTTCCTCTTTTTTTTTTTTTTTAGCTTTCTCTTACTGCTCACACACCTCTTTTTTTAGGCCCTCTCAGCTCTGCTCAGGTTGACTGTTCTTAGCTGTGAGTCCTAACTGTATGCTGGCAGAAGGTGGGAGTTAAGTTCCTTTTTTATCACCTTTTGCCTCCAGCTGTATACCTATTTCATGTTGTTGTTGTCCTTAGGCACCTTTGAGTTGGTACTCATAGTGACCTTATGCACAACAGAATGACACTCTGCCAGGTCCTATGTCAACCTCAGAATCATTGATACACTTGAGTGACTGCCACTGTGCCAATCCATCTCCTTATGGGTCTTCCTCTTTTTCACTGGCCCGCTGCTTTACCAAGCATGATGTCCTCCAGGGACTTATGTTCTACTAATATGTAGATGTATGAGAGACAAAGTCTGGTTATCCTGGCTTCTAAGGAGCATTCTGACTACTTCTGCCAGCACAGATTTGTTTGTTCTTTTGACTGTCCATGGTATTTTTAATATTCTCCTCTAATATCATAACTCAAATGCATCAATTCGTCTACAGTGTTTCTTATTCATTATCTAACTTTCACATGCATATAAGATTATTGAAAATACCATGGCTTGGGTCAGGCATACATTGGTCCTCAAACTGGTATTTTGGTTCTTGAATACTTTAAAGAGGTCTTGTACAGCATATTGGACTGATGCAATGTGTCTTATGATTTCTTGACTGCTGCTTCCATGAGTGTTGATGATTGAACTGAGCAAAATGAAGTCTTTGACAACTTCAATCTTTTCTCCACTTGTCATCATGTTTGTTATTGGTCCAGTGGTGAAGATTTTGTTTTCTTACATAAAGGTGACTATTTAGAAGTCAGTCAGAGGCCTGCAAACTGTCACCCATCTCCTTTTAACACTTAATAAGGGCATAATTAACATATACTAATAATTTCCAGTGTAACACTATGGGCTCAGCACTGGACTGTGAGCCACATGGTCATTAGTTCAAACCCACCAGCTATTCCTCATATACCCTATACTGGGTCACTATATGTCAAAACTAACATGACAGCACTTACAGCAACAACAATAATAATAATATACTTTAGAAGTGAAAACTTGAAAGAATTTGTAGGAATCAATTATAAAATTAATGTAAAACCAAATAAAGTCCATTTAAAAGAACTTATTGACAGACATAGAGATACATAGAAATGATTAACATTATTTTCTTAAAACTTTAGACATGTCCACATAACAGTTTTGAAGCAATATTCTCTATATATTAAATCATAATTCTCTTAGTTAAACCCACTGGTCTTTCTGCTGTTAGATTTAAAAAAGAAACTTCTGACTCACTTTAGCGATATAAAGTTTAGATAAATAAAGTTATGACAGTATGCTATATGCCTGTTGTCTAATATTAAGCAAAAACTTAAAAGGAAAAACCAACATGAATTTTTAGTCTACATGAGAATCTGACATATCTTACATCAAATAAAGCCTTTTAGCAACTTATTATAAACAAAAATCCATTGTAATTTTCCATAGTGTTCCAAACTGGCAGGGTGTTTATTATGCTCGGGGATTTGTTCTTCTAAAACCTTGTTAAGGCAGATTTTGTAAGAACAAAAATTAACTCTGTAACTCATTAAATAAATAATTATATTCTCTTTACTGTGACAAACTCAATTCTTTGTTGCATACTGCTGTCATTTTCTTAAAAGATAAAAAATTAAACTACTAAACTTCATTCAGCCTGGTGTGGAGCTGTATCATAAAACACTCTACTGCTAACAACAAGGCCAGTGGTTCAAACTCAGCAGCCACTCTTTGGAAACCAAGAGTTGGAACTGACTTGATAGCACAACAACTACAAACTTTAATCAAAAGGATATAACTTTGGCTATAATAGATAACTTCTTTTCATTGATTTATTTTTTTTAAGATTGTTTTTATTACATATCATATAGTGTAAGATATAACTTTGGCTCTAATAGATCTTATTGTTAAGTGCCTTGGAGTCAATTCTGACTCACAGTGGTTTGGAACCCTTATATAACCTTATAGAAACCAACTGTGGGAGTCCTAGTGTGGCATTGTGGGTTAATGCTCCAGACTGCAAAGCCGTTTAACTGCAAGGTCGGCAGTTCAAGCTCACCAGTTGCCCCTCGGAAACCCTATACAAGGTCGCTATGGGTCGGAACCGACTCGACAACACTTCGCAACACCAAACCACTGTGAGTTGGAACGGACTAAGGAGCTCTGGTAGCGTAATGGTTACGAATCGAGCTGCGAACCTCAGGGAGAGCAGTTTGAAACTACCAGCTGTTCTTCTGAGAGAGAAAGATGAGGCTTTCTGAAAACTCCTGTAAAGATTTACAGCCGCAGAAACCCTGTACAGGGTCGCTATGAGTCGGAACCGACTCCACGCACATAACAACAAGGAATAACTGGTGGTTTTGAACTGCCGGCCTTGTAGTTAACAGTGCAGTACTGACGCTACAGCACCACAGCACCACAGCACCACAGCACCACACAAGGAGTCCCAGTAAACTTACTTAAAGATCTTAAAATATTTCATATACTACAAAGTCTAATCACTAATGAAAGTTTTTTTAAATATATGAAGTCTTTTTATTTTTACTATTCTCAAAATGGTAAACATATACTAAAGTAGCTACATAATTTTAAGACTTTTACTATCTTTCCTATTCTGGCATAAACACCATTATTCCATTTTAAAACATTTCTCTCTTAAAAAATTTAACCTTCTCTTTTTTTCCCCCACTTGCTTTTTTAAAACAGTTTTCTTTTACACTCTGAAATTTATAACTTTACTCAAAATTTCCTGTTTTTAGATACAGTACATCTTGTAATGTTTAGTATGTTATTTTTTTTTTTAATCTTGCTTTTAATTTTGTTATAAACACAAACACCTTTGTTAAAATGAATCCTCATCATCAACTCATTATACTATTCAGATTTTTTAACCTGCAAGGGTTTCCTTGTCTTAGAATCAAATAAGTATGAATAAATACAAGCCAGGTACAAGAAGCTATTTTTCTTCTTTAGGAAATAACTGAGATTTTAAGATTTCTTTATGAAAAACATTAACCACATCCTTCTACTTGATATGAAAACAAAAGCTTAGACCCAGCAAACTTTCAAAATAGAATTAAACAGAAACATTACAGGTAGTTTAGAATTGAAGCTTATAAAATATTACACATATGGAAACAAGTTTTTTGCATACATTCTCATTGGTATTATCAATTCAATGGGTGTTGTGGTTATACAACATGAAGGGGGGATTTATAGCTGGAAAAGTCTCAGTTGTATGCATTACAGCTGCTTGTCTGATTACCCATTCTTAGCTGGTATTCACTACACACACTTAATTAAACATAGGTCAAAAACAGAACAAAACTGATTGTTCTTAAGCTTTAAATTATAAGAACAATTTAAAAATATATCCACAGAGATATCTAGTCTACTTGAACATCAATTTCTCAGAGTACGTATTACAGTCATTTCTATCCCAGCACAATGAGCCAGAATAAAACCAAAACTTATCTAAACAACTCCAACTGCCAGATCATACTGCTACCATACCTGATTACATGCCATGGTATCTTGAGTTTTTTTTTGTTGTTGTTTTAAGTTATTGCTCTCCAAATAACAGACAAGGGGGCTTGTGTTAAGAATTTCCCATTTTACATGGTGAGACAAATTGCATGCCAATTATCCTCAATTTTTTTCTTTTTTAGCCAACAGCAAATTCCTTTCCCTCTAACTTTGGTTTTGTTGTTGTTAAGCGCCATTGTCTCCTGACCCATAACAATCATGTATGTGTAGGGTTTTCAGAGGAGCGGCTGGTGAGCTTGAACTGCCAACCTTGTGGTTTAAATGAGTTTGCAGTCCTGTGCATTAACCCACAGTGCCACACCAGGCCTCCCTAATTTTGATAGGTGGCCTCCTATAGGCACTCCTGTACTCTGGTTAACTGCAGTCTGCTCTGCTGTGGTTAAAGAGCCTGTCAGAGTGCACCCTGTCATGCATTCGTGTGTGGCCTCTGTGACAATTTCTAGGCACTGTATAGAATAAATCCCAGGAGCCAGCTATCTGTCCAATTTAGAACCACAGGTCAGCAGTTCCAGCTCACCAGTCACTCACAGGAAACCCTATACAGGTTCGCAATGTATCAGCACTGAATTAACTGCACTTAGCAACAACAACAGGGCTCATAGTATGAAAAGAGAAGCATAGTACTGAAGGGGATCTTGAAACACTGCAGAGAGTTTAGAACAAATGCCTCAAGAGAATCAAGAGTCAGAAAACCATGACAGTAGAAAACAAATTTGTGGGGCCACTTACTTGGTACCAGGTCTCCTCAGAGGACTTTGACTTATCCTTGGATCTGAGCTGGTCTTCCTCAAAGGACTTGTCATCTGCCCCTGTAGTTTCCACATGGAACTTTCATCCATTCTTGGATTGTCCTCACGGGATTTACCACCTGTTCTTGGAAGGGAACCTAACACCTCACTGGCTTTTATAGGGGATTTATAGTCCCAGAGCTAACAATTGATGCATGCACATACACTGTCAGAGGTATCATTTTGTCTATTTGCTGTCAGTTCAAGTGCCATGGAGTTCCTCCTCCCTTGCTGGCCTATGAGAACCTAGGGATCAGAGACCTATTAATTCCAGGAAGGGTATATCATCTATTTTCCCTGTTCTTCTCTGTATCTGGAAGAAAGAACTAGGGTGGTGATCACATCTGGGAATCAAAATTTGTTACCCCTAAAGCTTGGGGCCAATGTACTGGATTAGTGAAATCCAGTTAACAAACATACCAGATAAACAAAGAAAGAGAAATGCCTGTATTATTGCCACATGGACTTACAGGACACCTGCAGAAAACAGTTTAGCTTTCAATGGTGTCTGATGACTATTTCTTATAAGCATTATTTATACCCATGTTTAGCAATGTAAATCAGCACACAAGTGGGCCACTATCTTATCACTGTAGTATTCACACCAATTTACAAGGTGATCTGATAAACATATCAAAAGGTTTAACTCTCCCAGTACCTGTTTGAGTAGTAACTCTTTTTGAAGCAGCTCAAAGACCAAAGACAGGCATCAAGCTTAGGGGCCATTAACATTACAAATGCATGTATTTAAAAAACAAGGACAAAGAAGTCAGGCATTGTTCTATTAGTTTGTTAAGTTCTCAAAATGGCTATACTCAGGTAATCAATGACCCTCTTTGAAAATGTAATTAATTACAATTGGTGTCATACTGTGATATGATGGCCACCAAGTTTTTCTTAAGTGTTGTTGTTGTTGTTGTTATGTGCCAACTCATAGCAACCCTGTTCAGGGTGTCCAAGGCTGTAAATCTTTACAGGATCAGAGAGCCTCATATTTCTCCCACAGAACAGCTGATAGTTTCAAACTGCTAGCCTTCAGGTTTGCAGCCTCATTCATAACCACTACACTACTGGGACTAAAATGTCATTTGTAAAATTATATAGTACTTCAGAGAAATCAATAGCGCTACTACTAAAATATCGAAATTTTTTATTATTTATTAAATTTTCAAGAAAAATAGCACATAATAATAAAAACAAACATTTGATCTTAATCATCATGGCACTTAACAATAGCAACGACATATGTTAGGCATTGTTCTAGTGATTAACATTATGAATTCACCTGATCCTCGTTTTAAATCACATGCTTTTATTCACACTTTGCAGATAGAAAGTTAAGACCCAGAATGCATCTACTGTTTCTTTTCTTCTTCAGTGCCGTCAAGTCTGTTCCCATTCATAGAGACCCTATTCCCAACATAACTAAACACTGTTCTGCCTATGCTATCCTCACAAATGTTGTTGAATCCACATTTGCAACTGTTATGTCAATCCATCTTATTGAGAGTCTTCCTCTTTTTCAATAATCTACTCTCCAGGCATGATGTCCTTTTCCATGAACTAATCTCTCCTGATGACAACCTACCCAAAATACATGGGACAAAGTCTTGCCATCCTTCCCTTAAAGGGACATTCTGACTGTACTTCCAAGACAGATTTATTTGTACTTCTGGGAGGCCATGGTACTTTCATTATTCTTTGTCAACACCATAAATAAGATGCATTAATTCTTTTACAGTCTTCCTCATTAATTGCCCAGTTTTCACATGCGTATGAAGTGATTGAAAATATAGGGACTAAGGCCCACCTTAGTACTCAGAATGACATCTTTGCTCTTTAACATTTTAAATAGGTCCTTTGCAGCAGCAGATTTAACCAATGCAATTTGACCTTGATATTTTGACTGCTACTTGGAGTCCTGGTGTGGTGCTGTGGGTTAATGCACTGGACTGCAAAATTGGTTTGGACTGCAAGGTCAGCGGTTCAAGCTCACCAGTCACTCCTCAGAAACCCTATACAGGGTAGCTATGGGTTGGAACTGACTCAGTGTCACTTAACAACAATAACTTCTATGAGTATTGGTTGTGGATCCAAGTAAAATGAAATCATTTACAATTGCAGTGTTTTCTCCATCTATCATTATCTTGTTTATTGGTCTGGGCAAAAGGATTTACTGTTTAGTAATGAATAAATGGAATAGCCAGATTTTTAACTTAACGTCCAATTCTAGAATCTATTATCTGAACCCTAATCTCATACTGCGTCTCAGGAAACAACAACAAAAAAAGATAAATATTTATTGAATTCTTTGAATGTAAAAGTGACTCTTCAAAGAACCTTGATATATATACAACTTAAATCTATTTAACATCACCACACGTTTAGCAATATTGCCAAACTGAAATGAGGGATTGCCACCTGCTACTGTAGTCATTCACAGAGACAGGGGAGAAATCCAATCCAAACTTTATGAACAGAAAGTAAGCAGTCTGGAGGATTGTTGTGTTGTTGTTATTGTTAAGTGCTGTTGAGTCAGTTCCCACCCATAGCGATCCTGTATAGGGTTTCCAAGGAGTGGTTGGTGAGCTTGAACTGCTGACCTTACAGTTCAAACCGACTTTGCAATCTAGTGCATCAACCCACAGTGCCATCATGCCAGGACTCCGTTTGCTTAGTATACAGACTTAATCATTTTAACTGTTAAGTGAAGTACGGAAAGAATAAATTCTCAAGACCGTCCTGTCCATTATGAAGAACAGGTACGTTATATTGGGTAAGTTACATTTGGATGTGCACTTATCTATTTTAACATCAGGATTGCATTCTTTGGGAAAAGGAAACACTAAATCAATAAACGTCCTCAAACATTCTACCTTTAGGGTTTGTTATTGTTGTGAAGTGCTATCGAGTCGACTCTGACCCATTGCGACCCTGTGTAGGGTTTCCAAGGAGCATCTGGTGAGCTTGAATCGCTAACCTTGCAGTCCAAACCAACTTTAGGGTGGCTGTGTGCCATGGAATCGGTTCTCATAGTCGACCCTGTACAGGGTTTTGGGAACTGTAAATCTTTACAGGAGCAGAACACGCCTCGTCTTTCTCCTGCTGAACAGCTGGTAGCTTCGAACTGCTGGACTTGAGGTTCACAGCCCAATTGGTAACCGCTAGGCTACCATATCAGCTGCTTAATTCCTGAGATAACTAGCTGGGTGGGTTTTAGCATGTCCTACTTTCGTTTTCCAGAGTCCTGGTGTGGACCTGTGGTCTAATGCGCCAGACTGCAAAGTCGTTTGAACTGCAAGACCAGTGGTTCAAGCTCTCCAGAGGCTCCTAGGAAACCCTATACAGGGTCGCTATGGGTCGGAATCGACTCAACGGAACGTAACAACAACACCAATTCTCCTTGTGTTCTTCTAGTACCATAAGATCATCTTAGCTAATTTTTAAACTTCCTCATTTGCAGGGTCCTTATTTGAGACCAAATGATTAAACCAACCCATTTTGTTTAGGTCGATAAAGCCATGCTATCAGCAGCTTATAAACATGCGTAGTGGTTACGAATTGGGCTGAGAACCGCAACATCAGCAGTTCGAAACTACCAGTTGTTCCGCGGGAGAAAGACGAGGAGTTCTGCTCTCATAAAGATTTACAGCCTCGGAAATCCTGTACAGGCTCGCTATGAGTCGGAACCGACTCCAAGATACATAACAACAACAATTATGCCAGTATTTCCATAACTCAGGCGTCCAACCTCAGTTTAGCTGGCTTCTCTGCTTAGGGTTTCACAAGGCAGTGATCAAGGTGTCAGTAAGGTTGTGTTCTCTTCTAGAGGATTAATAGGGTTAAATACATTTATCCTGGTGTGGCACTGTAGGTTAAGCACTGGACTGCTAACCACAAGGCCAGCAGTTCAAATCCCCCAGACACTCCTTGAAATCCCTATTCAGTGTTACTATTAGTTGGAATCAACTGAATGGCTCTTAATAACAGCAACAATAAATACATGTTCAAGATCACACAGTTTGTTGACCAATTTGATTTCCTTACCATTTATAGGGCCATGGTTTCTTGTTGGCTGGGCTTAATTCTCAGCTCTTACAGTACAGAGGCTATTCTTGGTTTCTTGGCATGTAAGCTTCCTCAGTATGGCTGCTTATATCAGCAAACCAACATGATACAGGCATTTTGTGTACCACTCCCCCCACCCCTGCATTTTCTTAAATTTCAAAGGATTTTCTACTAGTTACTATCAGTCACCTGTGTTTGCAGTTCATTGTGGCTGTGCTGTTAAGACGAGTGGATCCAACTCATGGGTTTTTAATGTAAGGTCTAATTCTGTATAGGATTTCTAAGGAGCAGCTGGTAGGTTTGAACTGCTGACCTTGTGGTATTCAGCAATTATGTTTCTTTTTCTCTGTAGTCAAAAAGAATTATTTTAAAATTTAAATGGAAAACTGTTTCTTCACAGTCTTCTCTATTGTGTTGTTAATTAAGTACACGGAGTCAGTTCCTACCCATAGCAACCCTGTACAGGGTTTCTGAGGCTGTAAATCTTTACGGGAGCAGAAAGCCTCATCTTTCTCCCGCGGAACAGCTGGTAGTTTTGAACTGCTGACCTTAAGGTTCGCAGCCTGATTCGTAACCACTACGAATTGTTCAGATACAGATTATTCAAGTAACCTTCCTATTTTTCTTTACTCTCTGTTTACCTTCCTTTTTGTCATTTGTCTTCTCCTTTGGATGTTGTCCAAGTTCATGGAAAGAAGGGAAATCTCAAACCGATCTTAATAGCAGTACTTGCAAATGCAGCTGTGAGGAATGAAACTAAACAACTATTATCTGACAACTTTATCATCTGTGAATTTCAATTATTCACGTGACAACCATCTTGAATTAAGCTGAGAGTTGCACACAGTATACCTTAAATTTATTTTTAATTATTTAATATTTAGTACTAAGCTAATATAATCATAATTATGTGAATTTCCAAAACAAAATCAAGGATAAATTTAAGCAATCAACTGTTTTCTCTTATCCGTCCCAATTCTTGTGGGATGAATATGCTCATACAAACACACTGTAGTATGCTAATGATCAAATGCACTTTTAATGTTTTTCTCCATAGCCACTGGAATTTTGGCACAAACTTGAGTTCATTAAAAAGTTGTAATGATATCAACACAAATTTCCATAACAAACCAGATGCAAATAAAATTGGAATTAAATTAGATGTTCATTTTGAAATTTTATTTTCAGCTGTAATTAATTTTTAAATAGTATATCAAAACTATATAACTTCTGGATATGTTGGAAGGTCACTAGTTTTTTCCAATAAATAGCATGGATTTGATCAAGTATAGGCATCCTGGTGTGGCTCTGTAAGATAAGCAATGGACTCTAACCACAAGGTCAGTTCACCTGCTTTACGTTGGGAACCCTATACAGGATCGCTATAAGTTGGAAATGACTGACTGCTCTTAATAATAGCAACAACATATATACACAGAGATGTAAATAGATGTAGAAAATGAATCTTTAATACAGGTTCAGAATGCAATGCAAAATAGTTACAAATAATATGGGATATGCTTTAAATCACTATATGGGCTTCTCGGAAACCCTATACAGGGTCAGTATGAGTTGGAACCAACTTGGCAGCACTTAACAATAACATATCTGCAATTAACAAAATGTTTAAAAATACTTAAAACCAAACTTATATAGGAAAAATGAAATCAAATTTAATTTTGTTTTATGCAAAAATGATCAGTTCTATAGTATGAGTCTCCACGGCACATCACCACCACCACCATAGTTTGTTCAAGTTAAGCACTCTACTCTTGATGAAATGCTACATTTTTATCTCAGTTTAGTAGGATTATGAGTTATTTTATTTTCAAAGAATTCTTTTCCAACAAGCTTATATTCATTTTAAATAGGAAAAGAACAAAGACATTGCTTTTTAAAAGACACTGTTACTTTTTAAAAGTAGATTACTATTCTCCCATGTAAACTATCACTAAATGCATAATAAAAACTTAAAAAAAAAATAGACTACTGACTTAATAATATTAATTCTTGTATTTTTAGAGCATTGCCAAATGCGAGGGTTTGTGAAAAATACTTTATTCACATCGTCTCCTTTAATTCAACCAATAATCCTATAATAATATTTCCATTTTCAGATTGAGAAATTGAGACATAAGTAATTTGTCCAAATTTTCATACTAGCATCTGTCAAATACTTACTACTCTATATATTTAGGAAACATTTTACCACTTCCCTAAGTACAGCTATTGTATTTTAATGAAAGAAATGATGCTTTTCATATTATGTCTTTTTATTAATAATGGAAAGAAGTTTCTGGGGTCACTGCTTTCTCCAAAATTTAAATTTCTCCAAAAAGTTATATGTGTTAGTAATTAAAGCTTCACTGGAGAGATAGTTGAAAATAAGGAGAAGCGTTTATTCCTGTGCTTTTTTTTTTTTTACAGCTGAATTTATGGTAACTCAGTGATTGGCGTATAACCTATAAATGCAGTGGAATTGGTGTCAGCAGGCCCTGAAGGAGACAGGCCCTGAATGAGGCCTCTTTTAGAGTTAGTCTTCAACTCAAAAATGGTTGAAATTAAAAGCCAAAAAAGGAAGCGTTAAATTGATTCTTGCTCTACACAAACAAAGAACCAATTTCTTACCCAATTAAATAATAAAAAACTAAGTCTTTCTTTCAATTAAGTCACCCCTTTCTTTTAACACTCATCCACTTTGCCTTGTACACAGAACTCAGGGGGGTTCTTGCAAAGAGATAGTGCCTTATATCGACTTTGACTAGTTTTTTAGCCTAAACCAGTTGAACTTATATTACTCAGCTTCCATGTAGCCTATATTTATCCTTTATCCCTGACACCTGACCTATGTAAGCCAGTTTCAGTGCACCAAATCTTTTATATTCCTTAAGTACTTGTTGTTATCTAAATGTTTTACACACATAAACACAGGAGTGCTGGTGTGGTGCTGCGGGCTAATGCATCAGACTGCAAAGTTGTTTGAACTGCAAGGTTGGTGGTTCAAGCTCACCAGTCGCTCCTTGGAAACCCTATACAGGGTTGCTATGGGCTGGAATCAACTCGACGGCACTTAACAACAAGAAAATACATATTTTTATGAACATGCATATATATGTGTATATAAACTCAAGGGTATGCTTGATCAACTTATACCAATTACCTTACTAATGACTCAATCAACATTATCCAAAATTATGAATTCTAATTTGCAAAATTATATAATAAGAAAATTAAAGAGTTATTGTTACATGACACAACAAATTAAAGTGTCTTTATTTTTGAAAATTCGCCCTTCTGTTTTTTTCTTTATGTGAAGTGACTAGCTTCCTCTAGCAGATTGGAAACAGAAATAGTAGGAAGTATTCTTTGATGTTATGAATGCCCATGAGCATCAGCAGCTGCGAAACCTGGTAATAAAGCATTTGGCCCTCATTTGGCATTGCTTGCTATTGAGAGGATTTTCTTACAAAAGATCAGCTATTTGATGAGTTCCATAGGCTATCGCTCTGAAGTTCTACATATTGGCATCCACACACTGTTGAAATTGCCATTCTACCTTCTGCATGGCACAGTGCCCTTTTCACAGATGGGCCCAGGTGTTGGCATGACACAGAGAAAATATTATCATTACTTTCAAGTGTTAGGTACTGGATTTCTCTCCATGAGTGCTAAATTGCAATTTTTGAGACAACTTCATCCGTGTACAGAATAATAGTAGGCATTATTCCAGGAATCCTACTAATTGAAGGATATAACAGCCCTGAAAATACTGTTAATAAAATGTATTTTCATGTCTCTAAGACATACAGTTTGAAACTAGGATCTAATTATTTCAGGGTAAATCCTCCAGTTAAAAATAAAATATGCTTAAATTTAATCAGAAATTTATCCTACAGATTAGAATGTATTGGAGTTAAATAAAACCTAAGAAATGAATTTACAAGATGAGTTATTAGCATTGGATAAATTAAATGAAAGCATCTGTCTAAAGGTGGAAAGAGATACTTGAAATAGTTTTCCAAATGGAGACTCTAAATTTAGCTGGAATAGTCTTCAAAGATGGACAAGGAGAGAAGTATCCTAAGACTTGTTTCATTATGAGTGAAGAGTGTCTCAGCTGTGTCAGGGGAAGGTTAAAAGGTGTTGGTGTATGCTCCTTTAAATGAGACTAGTAAATGAAAGTGAACAATTCAGTCTGAAATTTGGCTTACTCTGTCTGCATACTGTGCTTTATTGTGGTGTTGCCAGCTTCTGAATGAATGAACATGCAAGAGCAAATTAAACAGCTTTGTGAACTCTTAGGGGGAACAGTTGTTCTAGTGGCTCTCATACAAATGTCTAATTAATTTTTGAAGTAATCCAAATTGTTCTTTTGTAATCTGTGAATGGGAATCTAAGAGAAAACCTGTGCAGAAGAAACTGAGTCAAAGGGGAGTGAGAATTTCATGATTAGCTAGTAGTTCATAATTGTTGGGACCAGCACAATTTAGTTATCTTTCTCATCAATATTACATTAGTAAGCTAATGAAACATTTGTGTGAATATATTATGAGTAATAAAGGCATTAATTTTTTTCTGAACACTCAATTATGCTAATTGGCATCTGTTATTCTTTACTGTGTATATTTACCTATGAAACTTAAGAACAAATATAGAATATACTGGCAACATGATATATTTCAATAATTTATATATCTTTTTGTACTTATGATAAAATGACCTACTTAAACAAAAGCATAGTTAAGTTACATTTTTATGTAAGTTTAACCATTTTCATTCCTAAATTTATTATTTTAATATTGATCACAAATTTATTTTAGAAATAAATGGTAATGTTTTATGGACCAACTCCATACAACATGTGGAGTACACATATAGTCTATTTCACAGTAATATCTAGGCTAATTTTTCAAACTCTGAGTTTTGGCTTTTATAAATTACCCTAGTTATAAATGTCCAAAGGATGAATTAAAAACAAAACAAAAATAAACAAAACAAAAACTCCTTCATGTATTTTATTAAAGATTCTTTGAGTTGTTGTTAATTGTCATTAAGTTGGTTCTGACTCACATAGGGACCCTACATAGAGTTTCTGAGGAGCCTCTGGTGAGATTGAACTGCTGACCTTGTGGTCCATTGTTTATCCTACAGTGCAACAGCAGGGCTCCAGATTCTTTGAGTGGTGCTGGTGGTGTAACATGAAGTCACTTCAGACTCATAGCGACTCTGCATAGTGTTTCTGAGGCTATAAATCTTTACGGGAGCAGAAAGCCTCTTGTTTATCGCACAGAATGATTGGTAGTTTCAAACGGCTGACCTTGAGCTTAACAGCCTGACTCGTAACCACTATGCTGCTCACCAGTACTGTAGAAGACTTTTATTTAAAGGAGAATTAATTTCTACATCATTTTCCTTTGTTTCGTTGTAATATTCTATTCAGAAGCATTACAAACTCAGAGATATTGCATGTAGATGTTTTAATCTAAAATAATATATACCATTAATTACGTGTTGCTTTATTATTGTTGTTTAGTGCCCTCAAGTCTGTTCCAATTCATAGCAACCCTGTATAGGTTTCCCTAGGGGTGGCTGGTAAGTCTGAACTGCTAACTTTGCTAGTCAAACTGACCTTGCGGTCTAGTGCAGTTATTCTACTGTGCCACACCAGGACTCCTACGTGTCACTAGGACACTTGAAAGAGCCCTGGTAGCATAATGTATTATGAGCTTGACTATTAACTATAGGTCAGCTGTTCATATCTACCAGTCGCTCCATGGGAGAAAGATGAAGTTTTCTGCTCCTGTAATGACTTAAAGCCTCAGAAACCCTATACAGGGTTGTTATGAGTTGGATCCTACTCAGTGGCACACAACTACCACCCCCACCACAGCACTTATCAATAACAAAACAAGGACTATGTCAGCCTGAGTTACATGTAGTAAGATATATATATACTCTGGTAGCGTAGTGGTTACGAATCGGGCTGTGAAACTTAAGGCCAGCAGTTCGAAACTACCAGCCACTCCGCGGGACAAAGATAAGGCGTTCTGCTCCCGTAAAGATTTACAGCCTCGGAAACCCTGTACAGGGTCACTATGGGTCAGAACCGACTCGACGGCACTTAACAACAACAACAATATATAAGTATCACATTTCTATGCTTGTTTATATGTTGATTATTTTTAATTCCCAAATGTGAATAAATGTTAATTAGGAGACAGATCTCTTCACTTTTCACAAAATATGAATAAATGCTATAAAATAAAGCTAATTAAGCAATCTGAACAAGTGAGTTTATTGTCAAAACCCAGTCAGCAAATAGGAAAATTGTATTACCTCTTCTGGTGTTTTCTTCCTTGTGAATTACACAATCACTATAATTGAAAATAGTTTAATAAATTGTTGCCGAAACTCATTCCAGGTACTTGAACCTTAAACAATGTTTCTAACATGTTCCATAGCCTGTTTATATATTCTTTACAGTCATATGACTAGGCTAAGTGGATGTGCATAGATTTCTGTTCCTCTAATTCTGTCAAATTACTCAAATTTGGAAGGCAAGGCCTGTACATGCCCTGTGCTTCTTAAGCCTTAACCAGATAATGTCAGTATTTATATAAAAGGTCAGCTTAATAAGTGACTGTGTTCTTCACATGTGTTTTGTTTGTACCTAACAATAGAGACCTACAGATTACATTTCAATTTTATCTCTGACAGGTTCAACAGTGGGTTCTAAAAAGTTATCAAGGGTCAGTGTGTGTAAGGTATTAGGTTTGACTATTATTTAGATGCACTGTTTTGGATAGTGCCACCAAGCACCAGTTAACAGTTATCCTTGTCTAATTGTCTAAATCAGTGTTAATAATAATATTTTGTTTGATGGATTTATTTAATTTTTGCTAAAGATGATACAGTCCATTCTCAAAGGAACACTGTTAACCATAGTTCTTTTAATTGCAGTGCATTTACGGCATTTTTCATCTATTTTATGTGCTTCTGATAAGTATAAAAGGCATACATTTGAGAACATTTTCTAAACCAGCTGAGTATGACCTATGAATTACATGTAATTACATGAAATTGCATGGCTCAAGTAAACCATATCTCAGAAAATTCTCTTCATAACATCTCCACTGATAACAGTGTGAATGTTCATTCTTTTTTTCTTTGCAATTAACACTGCATCCTGCACATTGGAGCAAGATGTGCATCTTAATTGTTCCTTTCACAGAAGTTCTTTCCCAGGAGACTCTCTTTAAAAAACAAAAAAATTATGGTTTGATATTAAAAACAAACAAAAGCTAAAAATATATCAATCATATATCATTTTAAAACTTAATACTCTCTCTATATATATATTAAAGCTTTTGTTGCAAATTGTGTGATAGTTTACATGGGAGTACATCGGTATTGCACTCATCCTATTGTATTTCGCTTCATTGCGAGAATTACAAGTCCCTCCATGCATCATCTTTCATCAGTATTTGCTTCTATTCCCTCTGTTTTTTGTTTTGTTTTTTCATGCTGCACACAAATATACTCAGAAATATATAATCATTTAAATAACCAAAGAGCACATTCTGCAAGTCTGCATCCTGGTCTCCAGCACACAGCCTTTCTCTTTCCATGAGTCTATAGTCCTCAGATGCTCTATATCTCCATGCCATCATCTCTGCCTCTATCGCTGGTGTCACAGCTTCTCTGGTTAGGGTCCCATATTCCACTCATGCTCTTCATCCTTGATGATCCTAGGGTTCTCTGTTCCTGGATTGTAAGATTAACTACTCCTCACTTTATAAATGCTATATATTTTTTAAAGAGCAGAGTAAGATTGACAGAAAATAGACAAAATACAGAATTCCCATATATTTCCTCTCCCCCATTACACACTTTCTCCTATTATTAGTTTCTCACAAAAACGTGATATATTTGTTGCAATTGATTAACCAATATTAATTTATTGTTACTAACTAATAGAGTGTTGATGTGGCATTGTGGCTTAATGCGCTGGATTGCAGTCAGTTTGAACTGCAAGGTCGACAGTTCAAGCTCACCAGCTGCTACTCAGAAACCCTATGCAGGGTCGCTATAGGTTGGAACTGACTCAATGGTATACAACAACAACATAACAATTAACTAATATTGATAGTTTACACTAGGGTTCATTCTTTGTGTTGTCCAATTCTGTGGATTTTGAAAAATGTACAATGTCATGTGTCCACCATTACTGTATCATAACAGAATAGTTTCACTGACTTAAAAATGTTCTTTGTCCCACCTATTCATCCCTCCTCTGCTTTCATTGAATCCCTGCAAAGCATTTCTTATTTTTTCACTGTTTTCCTAGTTTTGCCTTTCCCAGACTGTCAGACAGTTAGTAGTAAATGTCACTGTTATTTTTAGCTATAGTTGTGTCAGCTTCCACTCATGGCAACCTTATAAAACATTTCCTCCTTGTCCTGTGACACTTTCATGATCACTGATACATTGGAACCTATTGCTGTGGCTACTGTGCTAATCCATCTCATTGAGGGTTTCCCTCCCTTTTATGACTCTGAAGTCTGATGCACTGTAGAATAAGTACTGGAATGCGGACCACAAAATTGGCTGTTCAAACCCACCAGCCACTCACTCTGTGGAATAAAGATGAAGCTTTCTGCTTCTGTAAGGATGGACAGCATTGGAAATCCTATACAGGAGCACTGAGTTGAAATTGACACAATGGCAGTTTCCCCCCAACTCCAACACCTATTTTACCAAACATGATAATATAATTTTCTATGTGCATCTCTCCTGATGATGTGACTCTTGTTGTTAAGTGCCATCGAGTCAGTTCCAACTCATAGAAACCTTGTATGGGGTTTCCAAGGAGTGGCTGGTGAGGTTGAACTGCCTAGGAACTTTTTAAAGTATTGAAGA
>NW_006408609.1:947993-952122 GCF_000296735.1 Chrysochloris asiatica
ACCTTGTGGTTAAAACCTGCCTATTGGTCCAGTGCTTATCCTACCATGCCACACCTGGATTCCTGATGATGTGTCTCTAACTAGCAAAACAAAGTTTCATCATTCTCACTTCTAAAGTGAATTTTTTTGTGTGGCTCTGTGGTTTAATAACCTGGACTGTAAAGTCAATTTGAACCACAATATCAGCAGTTCAAGATGTTCCTTGGAAACCCTCTACAGAGTCACTATGGGTTGGAACCAACTGGATGACACACAACAATAACAGCAAGACAGATTTTTTCATTGGTCTCAACTTGATCCTGACTCATCATGATTGTATGTGTGACAGAATAGAACTGTGCTCCTCAACAGGATATTTAATAGCCATTTTTTTCCAAGACATACTTCCAGAGCTGTGTGGATTTCAATTTGCAAACCTTTTTGCAGCTGAGTGTATTAACCATTTAAACAACCCAAGGAAATAAAAGAGTTTGCTAAAACCCTTAAAGCATATTTTTCTTTATAAGTTACAAATTGCAATTTCTCTAGAATTTTCAAAAAGAAAATTTTTGAAGAATATAATTTTTAAACATAAAAATAAGTAATTTAAAGACTATTAGAAACACTTACATAGAAATACGTTTTAATATAAGCTACGAAATATAAATAAAGGTAATGCTATTTTAAGAGATTTCAAAACATGTTATAATTAAAGTGATAGCTTCATCATTGTGTATTTTGATAAAAATCTTTGAAGTCTTTACCCTCAATTGCCTTAATTATATCAAATTCTCTCTGGAATAAAGTGGGGTTATATCAATAATGCAAAGGTTTGGCTTAAGTTTCATTAAAAATGCTCCCAAACAAAAACATTTTTCTTGTATTTCTGATGGACTTAACATTCTTTAAGATAATGTTTCTAAAAATGACTGCTTCGGGTTCTACTAGTGTTCATTAGGAGAACATTTCCAAAACCCAAATCCTTGTGAATTCTTTTACTCAATCATTCCAAAATTATGTTTCTTTAACATAATATATAACAGCATATTTCAATCCCACAAATAATTTAATCAGAAAAAATACTTATTTAATGTATTCTTAGGATGTTACTCTGAATTTGATGTAATTAATTACAATATTAGTATGGAGTCCTGGTGTGGTGCTGTGGGTTAATGCACCAGACTGCAAAGCCGTTTGAACTGCGAGGTTGGCAGTTCAAGCTCACCAGCTACTCCTTGGAAACCCTATACAGGGTCGCTATGGGTTGGAAATCGACTCGATGGCACTTGACAACAACAGCAACATAATATAGTATAGTATTATTATACTACAATATAAATTATGTAGAATATAATTACACAGAATATAATACATTATTATTATAAGATAGTATTAGAAAAACTTCACTGGAAAGTGTTTTTTTAAATTGCTGTAGGATAAGCACTGGACTGAAAGGTTGGTTTTAATCACAAGGTCGGTGGTTCAAATTCATCAGGTGTTCCTTAGAAACACTATACAGGGTTGCCAAGAGTCAGAACTGACTCAATGGCACTTAAAAAAAAAAAAAATTGTATTAAAGCTAGTGTAAGTTTTCAAAAATTTTCACTGTGAAAATAAATGCAATTTTTATTCTATGGCATTTTGTTATGAAGTAGAAAAACAAAGGAGCTGGTTTACATATTTCATTTATCAGACATATGTGATATACTAACTGGCAGAATACTAAGGGTTTGTAATAAGCTTGAGTTTTTTCATCATTTTTTGCATTACTTTTGCATCATTTGAGAAAAGTTATGATAAATATTTAAGGACTCCTGGTAGCATAGTGGTTTACAAGTTGGGCTGCTAACGACAAGGTCTGCAGTTTGGATCCATCAGCAGCTATGAGGGAGAAAGATGAGGATTTCTGATTCTGAAAAGATTTACAGCCTCAGAAACCCTATACAGTGTTGCTATGAGTAGGAACCAATATGACAGCACACAGCCATCACCACCATCAGGGTGAATATTTAGGAATATTATTAAAATGATTAAAGTAACTATTTAAACAGATTTAATCAACTAGAGTCTAGAAAAAAGTATTTGAGCATGCATATGCTCAAATGTTTTTTTTTTTTTAATTAGTACAATTGTTGTTGTTAAGTGGCGTCGAGTTGGTTTCGACCCATAGCGACCCTGTACAGGGTTTCCGAGGCTGTACATCTTTATGGGAGCAGATTGCCTCATCTTTCTCCCGCGGAGCAGCTGGTAGTTTCGAACTGCTGACCTTCCGGTTCGCAGCCCGATTCGTAACCACTACGCCACCAGAGCTCATTTAGTACACTATATTGCTACTTCTCTTTGTGTACCTTTGAGGTTTTTTTTCCAACTGTATAGGGTTTGAATTTGACCCTGTATAGGGTTTCTAAGAGAGCCTGTCGGGTTTGAACTTCCAACTTTGAGGTTATCAGTCCAGTGGTTATGTTACAGCGCTACAACAGGGCTCCTACCTTGTTTAGAGGTAACTTATTTTGTTGTATAATATTCACTATGACAATAAAAGTAATTACACTTAAGATTATTTGTAAAACTGGATTTTATTTCACATTTTCTAAAGTCAAAGAGTAGTCACAGAAATTTAGAAGAAATAAAAGCCAGGTATGAGAAAGAAAATGAATTAGCTACTAAATCAATAATAATGTAAAGAAATGAAGCAGGGAATTCACATCATATTACAGAGTAAAGTGGTAGAATGTACCACTTAGACAGATATTCACTGGCCTTTGCTCTAAGTTTCCTAGGTTGACCACTGAAAAATATATACAGTCTGCATTTTGGTTGTCTATTTTTAGTCCAAATTTAAAAGTAATATTTGAGTTATCCATTCATTATTATACCCAATGTTACAGATTAATATTTAGTAATTATTGACAATCACTACAGTATTTCTCTGTGAAACTGGGTCACTTTATCACATTCTGCTCTATTGTAAATTCAGTGTTTTTATTTTAATACTTTAAAAACTATTTTTTTTTCTATATCTACGTAAAATTAGGCCTTTGAAAAAGACTTTCTTGCTTTTTTTGGCTGTTTTGGCATTGTGGGATAAAGCGCTGGACTGCAAGTTCAGCTTGAACCACAAGGTCGGTGGTTCAAACTCACCAGCTTAATGGCACTTAACAACAACAACAACAATCCAAGGCAAATTTCTCTCTCCTAGCTCCAAGAATAATGACTCCATAACACTATTTCTGAGTTGCTAAGTTACCTTTTAAAAACTTCATGCTTAAGATCTTTTCCTGCAATTTCAAGGCCTTTCACAATTTCTTCTGCCTTAACTATTGCCTGCCGTACTATACACTGTGGTCCAATCAATTCTGACTCCTAACCATCTTACAGAACATAGTAGAACTAATCCAGAAAGTTGCCAAAGTTGTCAGTCTTTATGGAAACATATTACCATAACTTTCCCGGACGAAGATACTTGTGGGTCCCAACCACCAACCAAACACTTTAACCATTGCACTATAAAGGGTACCTTTCTACTGCTCCTTTAATCACCTTTCTTTATGTTTGATTTTAGAAACTCTATTCTTGTGCATAACAGACCTCCTTCTTCTTTCAAATTCCTTGTTAAGTTCAAATGGTTCATGAAACGTACAGGTGGTGTTTCCTATAAGGATGGAGTACTCTACCATAATAGCATGGAGTATCATTTCATGTGCTTTTAAGAGTTCCTCCAGAGTACTGCTTGACTACCTGACTTAAACTGCAAGAACTTACATCTATTATAACCACGGGTTAGTAGTGTTATCTACTTGTTATTTAAAAAAGAGAAACCTACCAAATAATATTTTAATTTCTAATACTTTTCCAATATATTCCAAATGATGTTTGATCAGAGGAATACATGGGATGTTTTAAAATGCAAAGGTTTACAGCTTTGGAACCTACACAGGGACATTATGAGTTAGAAACAACTTGATATCACACAACCATCACCACCAATGTAACAGTGTGATAATAAAATGTAAAAACTACTACTACTACACAAAAAGGAAAAGACAAAAACTGATAATGAGTGGATTAATTTAAATAAAAAAGCATAGGCTGTTGTTGTCAGGTGCCATCGAGTCAGAACCGACTCATAGCGACCCCATGCACAGCAGAA
>NW_006408609.1:953262-957744 GCF_000296735.1 Chrysochloris asiatica
CAAAACTTTACTCGCTTGAGATATCAAAGAGATTGTCTGATGATTTCTACATTCCATTGGGTCACCTTTCTTTGGAATGGGAACAAATATGGATCTCTTCAAATCGGTCGGCCAGATAGTTGTCTTCAAAATTTCTTGGCAGAGATGAGTGAGTGCCTCCTGTGCCGCCTCACTTTCTTGAAAGATTTGTAACTTTTGTCTCTGACATGAATATAATCCAGTAAATATTTTCTAATTCTATTATTGCATCTTTCACAAAACATTTCTATATTTTTATTAATGATCTAATCTATGACTTATTTATGTGAGCAATGTGACATTCAATAAGGCTTTGCTATGGCATAATTACATTTGCTAACAGTATAAAACATAGTTATATTCATGTTTCGTTGTTATTGTTATGTGCTATTGAGTCAGTTTCAACTCATAGCCACCCTGTATAGAATTTCTGTGGAATTGTTGGTGGGTTTGAACTGCCAATCTTGCAGGTTAGAAGTCTAGTGCTTATTCTATAGAGCCACACTAGGATTCCATATCCACATTTTTATTGTTAAGTGCTGTCGAGTCAATTCTGGCACATAGCGACCCTGTATAGGATTTCTGAGGAGCAGCTGGTGAGTTTGAATTGATGACCTTGTGGCTCGCAGTCCAGTGCTTATCCTATAGTGCCACACCAGGAGTCCAATATCCACATTAGCAGAAATTATTTTTAAAGATGACGTTTCACTACTTACTAGTTTACACTTGCCAGAATTATAGCTTTCACGTTTTAAAACCAAATTTTTAGGTTTTTATTTGTTTTAACAGTTAATGATAAGTACTACCTTATGTGCGATGATGAGTTTATATAATCCTTTGGTTTGTCTTGCAGTTCTGCCAAAACACCATGCTATTTTCTTGGACTCTAGACTTCTGTTTGAACTCTCCCACAAGTCTATAACTGACAGTTCCATGAAAAGACTCCTTTCTGCAGTTTGTGACAGCTCAAAAGCTTGGTTTTGCAGCTCTATTCTCATCCCCTGCCATTGTCCCACAGTGAATTTACAAACTGAGCTTGGGCAGTGGTAGGGGAGAGCCCACTGGGAATCCAGAATTGGAGGAGTGGAAGGAGCCAGGAAAGAAAAAACATAAAGTGAAGATGTTTATGAAGTCTCTTTCATATGACAAGATTTTGATCCTGTAATTCTTATTATACCTGGAGGAAGCCTCCTGAGTATTGGTAGAAACTGGCTTTCTTTACAAGGTAGAAACTCTATTGAGGAGGAACTCTGGAAAGTGCTCATTAGAATATGACTGAAGCTCCCCTTTTATTCTCTTTTTGAGATTTTTTTTTTCTTTTGGATTTGATTGTCAACAAATGCTAGTTTAAGAACATAAAAGAAAAAATAACTTCATTATCAAGTATTTATAAAGATAGTCAAATTACCTATAATGTAGAAAATTTGCAAGAGACTGAAACATTTTAGAGGCATGAAAAGCATTGGCGATTTCAATCCTGAAGACTAGTCTCAAGTTCATTTTGCTGCTGGCTTTGATCATTTTTTCAAGGTGAAGTTAAATCTTTCAAAGCTGCTAATTCTCATTCCAAGTGCAGAGGAGTTCCAGAGAATTTAAATCACATCTGTAAGTGTGTGTAATAGCATCCACAGTTATTTCACAGTAATTTAGAAGGCCACTTTCAGGATGAGTGACTCATTCTAAGTATTATCATTGAAAACCTGTAAAAAAAAAAAAGAAGAAGAAGAATAGCTTTTTGCATATTAAATTTCAGAGGCAATGCTCAAATTTGAAGTTTTCAAAAGAAGAGGATTATTACCATAAGGTAGTGAAAGAGGCAAAAAGAAAGTAAAAACAAAGTACAATGAAAAAAATGCAATAAAAAATCATTCTACAATGTCTCTTTCCTAGACTATTTGCTAAATTCCCTGCTGTTACCTCACCAGTAACATCTAACTTAGTTTTGAAGACATCGAATTTGAATACGTAAAATGTAATACAAAAGAAATTTTGCTTTGGAATAAGACATTTTCTTGAAAGTAAAATAGGAGACTAGGTAATTTTATCTACCACTGTGGTGCTTACATGTTGCTGTGATTCTGGAAGCTATGCCACGGGTATTTTAAATACCAGCAGGGTCACCTATGGTGGACAGGTGTCAGCTGAGCTTCCAGAGGAACACAGATTAGGAAGAAGGCAAGAGGGAATACTTTAGAATATTTAGTCACTGAAAACTATAAGAATAGCAGTGAAACATTGTCAGCACAAAAATATTGAATATGCAATACAGTGAAGAATTCCAGAATATTGACAGATAGAATTCCAGAAGATGAGTACCTTAGATTGGAAAGAACTCAAAATATGAGTAGGGAAAAGTTGCCTCCTCAAAGTATAATTCACCATGTTGATGCAAATGGAGTAAAGCCTTCAGGACCTTCATTGACTGATGGGGCACAACTCAAAATGAAGAAAAATAGTTGCAAAGATCCATTAATAATTGGAACATGGAATGTACCAAGTGTGAATCAAGGAGAACTGGAAATTGTCAAAAATAAAATGGAACATATAAACATTGATATCGTAGGCATTAGTGAGCTGAAATGGACTGGTATTGGCCATTTTGAACTTGACAATCACATGGTTTACCATGCCAGGAATACCAATTTGAAGAGGAATGGTGTCACATTCATCATCAAAAAGAACACATCAAGATCTGTATTGAAGTACAATGCTGTCTGTGATAGGATAAAATCCTTATGTTGACAAGGAAGGCCAATTAATACTATTATTATTCAAATTTATGCATCAACTACTAAAGCCAGTGATGATGAACTTGAAGAATTCTCAAGGAGCTCTGGTAGTGTAGTGGTTACAAATCGGGCTGTGAACCTCAAGGTCAGCAGTTCAAAACTACCAACTGCTCCGCAGGAGAAAGATGAGGCTTTCTGCTCCCGTAAGGATTTACAGCCTTGGAAACCCTGTTCAGGGTGGCTATGGGTCGGAAACAACTCCACGGCACATAACAACAACAACTAACTTCTTCACTCTGAAATCAATCAAACATGCAATTAAGATGGACTGATAATTACTGGTGATTGGAATGCAAAGATTGGCAATAAAGAGGAAGGATCAGTAGTTGGAAAACATGGCCTTGATGATAGAAACGGTGCTGGAGATTACATAATAGAATTTTGAAAGACCACTGAATTCTTCCTTTGAAATACCTTTTTAAAACAAAATAAAAGATGACTATACACATGGACCTCACCAGATGGGATACACAGAAATCATATTGACTACATCTGTGGAAAGTGATGGTGGAAAAACTCCATATCATCAGCCAAAGTAAGCCCAGGGGCAGAGTGTGGCACAGATCATCAATTGCTCATATACAAATTCAGGATGAAGCTGAGGAAAATTAAAACAAGTCCATGAGAGCCAAAGTATGACCTTGAACATATTTCACTTGAATTTAGAGATCATCTGAAGAGCAGATTTGAATTTAGAGATAATCTGAAAAGTAGTTATGGGATAACATTAAGAATATCATACAAGAAGAAAACAAAAAGTCATTAAGAATATAAGGAAGAAGGAAAAGACCAAAATGGATGTCAGAAGGGTCTATGAAACTTGTCCTCCAGCACAGAGATGCTAAAGCAAATGGAAGAAATGAGGAGGTAAGAGATCTGAACAGAAAATGTCAAAGGTCAGTTTGAAAAGCCAAACTCAAATATTCATATAGAATAATGAAATGTGCAAAGACTGGGAGTTAGAAAACCAAAAGGGAATAATAATACACTCAGTTTTTCATGCTGAAAGAACTGAAGAAAAAAAAATCAATCCTTGATTTGCTATATTGAAGGATTCTGTGGGCAAAATATTGAATGATGAATAAAAGCACCAAAAGAAGATAAAAGGAATACACAGTCATTGTACCAAAAGAAATGATCAATTTCAACCATTGCAAGAGATAGCTTATGATCAAAAACAAATCGTGCTGAAGGAAGAAGTCCAAGGTACTTTGAATGAATTGGCAAAGAACAAGGCACCAACAACTGGTAAAATATAAATTGAAATCTTTCAATAAACTAATGGAGCACTGGAGACACTCACTCATCTATGCCAAGAAATTTGGAGATCAGCTACCTGGCCAATTGATTGGAAAAGATCCATATTTGTGCCCATTTCAAAGAGAGGTGTCCCAACAGAATGTGGAATCAACAGACATCATTAATATCACATGCAAATAAAATTGTGGTAAAGATAATACAAAAATGGCTGCAAATATACATTGACAGAGAACATCCAGAGGTTCATGCTGGATTCAGAAGAGGATGTGGATGAGTGCTATAATTGCTGACGTAAGATGGATGTTCACTGAAACCAGAAAACACCAGAAAGATATTTACTTGTGCTTTATTGTCTATGCAAAGGCTTTTGATTGTGTGGATTATGACAAGCTATGTACAACATTATGGAGAATGA
>NW_006408609.1:958514-959557 GCF_000296735.1 Chrysochloris asiatica
CCCAATGAGAGGGATTGGCCCAGTGGCAGCAACAATGGACTCAAATGTAGCGAATATTGTGAAGTTAGCTCAGGAATGGGCAGTGATTTGTTCGCATAGGGTCACTATGAGTTGGTATTGACTCGATGGCACCTAACAACAACAACAGGTATACATTTAGAGATACTACAGTACAGCAATATAATCAACTATAAAATTGCCTGTTGTTAGCAAATGGACTCTTACTCATAACAACCATATACAGGGTTTTTGAGGAGCAGCTAGTGAGTTTGAACTCCTGACCTTGTGCTTATCCTTAAGTTCCACATGAGAACTCTAAGAATATAGGTGCCCTTTCATTTCCCTTTAGATTTTCTTCATTAACTAATATAACATCATATTTTATTTTTGTATCCAGAGATTCTATTTTGGATAGTTTAACTTACACTAATTAGACAAAAACTTTGTTGGGTGTTATTAAGTTGGTTCTGACTCATAACAGTTACCAGACCAGTCATTCAATTTAAACCATCTCAAGAAAGTTTAGGGTCTTGGATAGAGGTGATTTAGACCTCCTAAAGTAATGTGATTCTGAAAGTTGTTGACAGCTAAAAGCTATCTGCTTGCAGCATACCCAGGAGGTAGGGGAACATGTTCTTCAAATGACAGAGACCTGCTTAGTGAGGACTTAATAATATCCACCAAAGTTCATTGCTTGTGCTACTGAAATGCATTTTTTGTGTGTGTGAATTGAGTGATAGTTAACATCGGAGAATATCGGTTTTACATTCATCATTTCATTGCCATGATTACAGTCTCTTCCATGCATCATCATTCAACAGTTTTTGCTTCTATTCCTTTGTTTTGTCTTATTTTGAGAGGGGATTCATACAAAACCACTCAGGAATATATAATCATTTAAACAACCCAAGGGCACATTCTGCTAGCCTGCCTCCTGGCCTCCAGTACACAGCCTTTCTCTTTCCATGAGTCTCCAGTCCTCAGCTGCTCCCTCTCTCCATGTCCTCATCTCTGTCTCTATCTCTGGTGTCATTGGTTCTCTG
>NW_006408609.1:959657-960851 GCF_000296735.1 Chrysochloris asiatica
ATGAAAACTATTCAATGGGGATTTTACCTTCCCCTGCACACTCTGAAACTAAATTCCCACTTGAAATTTTGTAAGCCAGTCACTTTGTACTTTTATAGCCCTTCCCCCCACACTACCACCATTTTAGGTAGGCAATGTCTAAATTGCCCATCCCTATCAACACTGTATACAGAGGGAATAGGGTTGAGACTTGATGCAAATACTCCTTCCCTCTCAGTTGGTATTTTGAGCTACTACATCCATAAATATAGGTCAAGTCCATCAAATTGTAGAAATTTACACTTGTTTCCTTTATCAAAAAATGTTTTTTTTTTAAAATCTTCCTCTAGTCGAGTTCTGATCATCAAACCATCAAGACTAGGTCGAATGGGTACTATCTACAAGTTTGAGCATTCTTGGTATGTCTCTCCTCACTTCATATCAGCTGGATGCTTCACTCTCAAGATGTTTCAGTCTTGGAAGGGGGTTTGTCCTGAAGGAACTTGATTGCTTGTCTAAATGGCTCTTGCTTGTTCTTATAGGAGACGATCAGACTGCCATTTTTGTTTTGGCTTTTTCCTGCTGGTCTTTCTTTCAAGAAGTATCTTCTGTTCTTCTAGCTGTTCCAGGATGATCTCTTTATCCTTTCAGGTGGGAATGTCCCACCTCAGAAGGTTCTGGAAGGGGCTCAGGATTGCACCTATTGTCTTATACAATACAAAGTCTCTGCAAGAATTCTATTTCACTGGGCAAGTTCTAGGATCCCTTTTAGGTATTCCAATTAGTTATAGGCTGAAGATGGGTTTACAAGATTTCTATAATCATGTTTCCCTGTATTCCTTTCTATCCCACTTAAATGTCTATTTTATAATAGTAGGCAATTTCTCTACTTGGTATATATCCACAAGAAATATGAGCCATAACACGAGTAGATACATGCACACCAATGTTAATAACAGCACTAGTCACAATAGTAAAAAGATGGAGACAGCTTAAGTGTCCATCAATGGAAGAATGGGTAAACAAACTTTGGTACAAGTTTGGGAAACCAAGATTCATAAGACAGTCAAGCATATAAACAGAATTTTTCCTTTTTACACATTCAGACTATGCGTCCATCCATGTATTACAGAGCCCTATTGTCCCAAGGTTGTGCATACATCACTATTTACCGCTGTCCCATTTAGCCCATGCAAACCTGCCTCAGTGTTCTCT
>NW_006408609.1:960951-964945 GCF_000296735.1 Chrysochloris asiatica
ACCTCCCATATCCTCTGAGTTTGTTCTTATAGTTTTGTTCTTTTCTTGACTCTTCCATTTGTTGTTTGATTTCCAGGAGGTGCTGCCATGTATGTCAGTCTCTGTTTGTTGTCTGTTCCTGTTGGTTCTCAGTCCACAGACCTTCCTTTAGGATGTTTTGTAGTGCAGGGTTGGCTTTGGTAAAATCTCTTAGCTTCTGTTTATCCTGGAATGTTTTGATTACACTGTTACATTTGATTGATAGCTTTGCTGGATAAAGGATTCTTGGTTGGCAGTTTTTTTCTTTCAGGGTTTTATATATGTCTTCTCATTTCCTTCTTGCCTGCATGGTTTCTTCCTGCTAAGTTTTACAGATTTGGAAACTTTGCACAGTGTAGCTGTGAGCCAGAACTGACTCAATGGAATTTAAAAACTACCACATAGGGTTGCTATATGTCAGAATCAACTCAATGTCAACATCTTTGTTGTTTAACATTTACGTAATAAGACTTACACATTTTTTATTCTTGAGGAATGCTTCTTAAACTAGAACCTCAAACCTTTTGCCTTCTAGCTAAACAATCATAATACCATCAGGAATTATCAGAAAAAGATTGTTGTTGCCTTGGATTGGGTTCCTACTCATAGAGATCCTGTATAGGGTTTCTGAGGCTGTAAATCATTATCAGAGCAGACAACTTCATCTTTCTCCCACTGAGCAGCTGATAGGGTGAAACCACTAATCTTGTTGTTCTATTTCCAGTGCTTATCCTACGGAACCACCATGCTCCCCAAAGAGGGCTTGCTGTTTTTATTGTTAAGTGCTCTTGGGTTGGTTCAAATTCATAGCAACCTTACATAGGATTTTGAGCAGTGACTGGTGGATGTGAACTCCTCCCCACTCCCACCCCCCACCCCCAGAAACCTCATGCAAAGTCACTTTGAGTTGGACCCAAGAAGTTGCTTTGAGTTGGAACCAAGAAAGGACATTCAAATGCACAATGATTAGCAGAGTTTCTAACATCAAACAACAACCATTTAAGTAGCACAGAACCTAAGCTATTTTTGTTGTTGTTGTCGTTTGCCATGGAGTCAGTTCCGACCCATAGCAGCCCTGTATAGGGTTTGCGAGGAGCAACTCGTGAGCTTGAACCACCTCAGTCCAGCACATTAACACACAGTGCCACACCAGGACTACTCTTCCTTATTCTATTATTTAATTATGGAATGTAATTATTTTCTGTAAGATATATAAAATCAAAACTGAATTTTAAGTCCATTCTATATTACAACTGTCCAATGAATGTTCTCTGCATTAATTAATATAGGGTGTGATATAATAATACTATTTATTCAATTTAACAAATTATAACTCATCACTAAAAAATGATGAGACAATTGTTTGGTGATCCTCAAATGAAAAAATCCCTGCATAGGCAGATTCTATCATTGTTAATGTTAAACTTGTATATGTGAATCATGAAACCTAAATCTAAGTGTTGTAAAATCTTTTTATAGCATTAAGTGTTCGCTATTAAAAGTTTTCTGTAATTTAGTTGACAGATATATGACTAAATTGCAAATTATGCAAAATTTCCATTCTTATATTTAATGGTTATATTATACAAATAAGTTAACTTTTGTTGATGGTAATTTGAGCATAGTTTAAAAAAATCTGAAAATAAAATTAATGAATCAGTGTAATATGAATTCTAAGTGATATGCTGGTCTTGGGCGCAAAATGTGGTGTACTAAAATATTTTCATGTCAGAAAAATTATCTTTGAGATAATTAGAGCTTAGAAAATCTTTTACTTCTTTACAGTCTTATCATTGAAAATGTCCCCACTATTACTATCTAGGAATAATTAAACTTTCCTTCTGTAATGTAAGTGACATTTTACCCTAGGGAAAATTACTCTCCCTAATTATGGTCATTCCATCATTGACATATGATTACTCAGTGTTCTCAGCAAGAATTATTATATAAAATAATAATTATTGAAACTGTCAAAATTCATTTAAATATAAGCTTTCCCGTTGTTACTATAGTTAGATTCTGTCCAGATTTTTCAACTTATTATAACCCCGTGGACCACGAAATGAAACAATGACCAGTCCTGTGGCATCCTCAGAATGACTGTTCTGTCTGAGCCTATTGTTGCTGTCACTTTGCCAAACCATCCCACTGGGGATCTTCACCTTGTTTCCTGACCCTCCACTTTACCAAGCATGATATACATTTCCAGGAACTGAACCCTCATAACATGTCCAAAGTATGTGATACAAATTCTTGCAATCTAAGGGGCTTTCTGTACTTCTCCCATGGTTTGGTTCTTTATCACATGGAACCTCCTTGTGTGGTTGAATGCCAATCAATTGTTCGGGAACAGTGACTGTATATTGCTTCCATCTTTTTTTTAAGTTTTTATTGTGAATTGAGTGATAGTTTATATGAGAGAACATCAGCTTTATATTCATCTTATTGTATTTCATTTCATTGTAATGATTATAATTCCATTCATACATCGTCATTCAATAGCATTTGCTCCTATTCTCTTTTTTTTTTTTATGTACACCGAAGCACTCAGAAATATATAACCATTCAAACAACCATAAGATATACCCTATAAGACTGCCCCCATGGCTGCCAGCACAAAGCCCTACTCCCTCCCTGAGTCCAGAGCCCCAGCCACTTCATCTTTACACGTCATCATCTTTGATTCCATCTCTGGCATCGCTGCTTCTCTGAATAGGGTCCCACACTCTGCTCTTCTTCCTTGGTGGCCCCAGGGTACTCTGCTCCAGGACTGCAAGATCAACTACTCCTCTCTATTTCTTACAAAACATCTACCTTTACATTTGCAACTTTCATGATCAGTCCCAATAGCAATTATTCACTATTGGACCTCAAGAGTCTTATTCCCATATCCTTTCAACAGCCCTGTCTAGACAAGCTGGAAACCACTCAGTGGAAAGTCTACCTTCCCCTGCATACTCTGAAAGTAAACTCCCTCTTGAAAGCTTGTAAGCAAGTCACTTCATTCCTTTATAGTGCACCCCCCATCCATTTTGGGTGGCCAATGTCTAAGTTGGCTATCTGTGTCAACCCTGTGTACAGAGGGGGGTGGGAATGATCCTTGCTGTAATGATTTGTTCCCACTTTTAAGCTACTACATCCATAAGTATAGGTCAAGTTCATCAAATTGTAGTAGATTACACTTTTTTCCCTCTTCTTTCTTCCTCTAGTCAAGGTCTGATCATCCAGCCATTGAAGCTAGGTCAAATTGGTACTATCTACAAGTATGGGCATTCTTGTGCATCTCCCCTCACTTCATATCAGCTGGCCACTTCACTCTCCACTCTAGTCCTCTGTGACTATGTCCCTATCCATGGGCTCAGGAGTCTCAAGGTTTTGCTATACTGCTGGCCAGCCAGATATCAATCAAGATTGATAGGAGTCGTTGAGTATGGTTGGATTTAGCTCACAACTTCATTGCTGTTTTTCCCTACTTCCGCTTATCTGTAGACCAGTATGGTCACCAGCTAGATTACATGCCTATTCCTGTATTTCCTTTGAGTTTCAGTCTTGGAAGGGGGTTTACTCTGATAGAGTTTTCTCTTAATTGCTTGCCTTGATGATTCCTCACAAAAAACTTGCTTATTCTCATAGTAGTTAATCAGACTGTTGTTATTGTTTTGTTGTTTTTTTTCCTGCTGGTCTTTCTTTCAAGAAGTATTTTCTGTTCTTCTAGCTGCTCCAGGATGATTTGCTTGTCTCTTCAAGTGGAATTCTCCCACCTCAGAAGATTCTGGATGGGGATCAGGATTACACCTATGGTCTTATGCAATGCAAAGGCTATGTAGGAAGCCTCTTTCATTGGGCAAATTCTAACCTCATTTTAGGTATTCAGATCAGTTATAGGCTGAAAACGGCCTTACAAGCTTCCTATAGTGATGTTTCTGGCTATTCCGTTCTCTCCCCCTCAAGTGTCTATTTTACAATTGTAGGCAAG
>NW_006408609.1:965045-966240 GCF_000296735.1 Chrysochloris asiatica
TGCTTACCATAGTGATTGGATCATTTGCATTCCCACCAGCAATGTAGGAGGGTCCAAGTCTTTCCACATCCTTGCCAACATATATTGCCCTCCACTTTTTTGAACTTCACTGTTATTGCTGGTGTGAGATGATATCTCATTGTTGTTTTGATTTGCATCTCTCTTATGGCTAATGATCGTGAATATTTCTCCATGTGTGTTTGTTGGTTGCTCGAATGTCTTTCTTGGTGAAGTGTTTGTAACTATACTGTGCTCATTTTTTAATTGAGTTAATTATCTTTTTCTTGTAGAAGTGTTGTAGTTTCCTAGAGATTTAGAAATTAGCCCCTTGTCTGATATGTCATTGCAAAAGATTTTTTTTCCCATTCTGTGGGCTCCCTTTTTACTCTTTGGTGAAATCTTTTTATACATATGTTTCTAATTTTTGTTGTTGTTGTTAAGTGCCGTAGAGTCGATTCCAACCCATAGCGACCCTGTATACAGTTTTCAAGGAGCAGCTGGTGAACTTGAACTGCAGACCTTGCAGTTGAAACAGCTTTGTAGTCTGGCTCATTAACCCACTGTGCCACATTTTAGTATGTCCCAATTATCCACTTTGTCTTCTTTTATTTGTACAAATTTTGCAATGTTTCATAGTCTGTGTGTACCCTGTATTAGAGCCCTCAAATTTATTCCTTTTTTAAAATTGATGACCTTTATAATTCTGGGTTTCACATTTACGTCTTTAATCCATGCTGAGTTGGTTTTTATCAAATATATATATTTTTCAATTTACATTTTTGGAGTAGTTTAATCAGAATTTCCAAGGCTCTATCTTGCTTAGCATTTACAAGAAGAGCTATATTACTGTGCAAAATTAGAAGAAAAAGGTTAGTCAAAAAGTAAAACTAAGTGATAAAGAGTTTAGACTTGGAAACCCTATGATACACTTTTACTCTGTTGTGTTAGGTTGCTGGAGTCCTGGTGTGGTGCTATAGGTAGGATAAGCATTGGATTGTTAACTGTAAGGTTGGTTGTTCAAATCCTCAATCCACTCCTTGGAAACCTCATCCAGGGTCACTATGAGTTGGAACCAATTTGATGACATTTAACTAAAATAAAATAGATTTGTTACTGGACTGCACAGTTTGTTTGTTTATTTGTTTTTTAATGTTTTATTGTGAATTATGTGATAGCTTACATGGGAGAGCATTAA
>NW_006408609.1:975425-977023 GCF_000296735.1 Chrysochloris asiatica
TATTTTATCTTCTTTTGTTTGTGTAATTTTCACAATGTTTGATAGTCTGTGTGTGCTCGATATTAGAGCTCTTAAATTTGTCCCTATTCTCTCATTAATGGCCTTTTATAATTCTGGGACTCACAGTTAGATCTTTAATCTTTTAATGCTGAGTTGGTTTTTGTATATGGCATGAGGTAAAAGTCTTGTTTCATTCTTTTGCATATCTCTTTCCAGTTCTGCGAGCACCATGTGTTGAAGAGAGTATCTCCTCCCCACAATATACCTAGGCCCTTTGTCAAAAATCATCTGGCTGTATGCGAATAGGTTAATTGCTGGATTCTCGATTCTATTCCATTGATTTATGTATCTTTCATTGTATCAGTACCAAGCTGTTTTGACCACTGTAGTCATGTAGTAAATTTTGAAATCAGGGAGTGAGAGGCTTCCAACTTTATTTTACTTCTTAAGCAGTGCTTTGCTTATCCTATGTCTCTTTCCTTTCCATATAAAGTTTGTAATTGTTTTGTCCATCTCTTTGAAGAATGTCCTTGGAATCTGGATTTGGATTGCATTATATGGTAAATTGCTTTGGGCAATATTGACATTTTCACAATGTTAAGTCTTCCTCTCCAGGAACATGATATATATTCTTCCATTTTTGTAACTCTCTTTTGGTTTCTTGTAGTAGTGTTTTGTAGGTTTCTTTGTATAGGTGCTTTGCTTCTCTGGTTACATTTAATCCTAGATATTTCATCCTTTGGGTGGCTATTGTAAATGGTATTGCTTTCGTAATGCCTTTTTCAGCATTTTCATTAGTATAGAGGAATCCAACTGATTTTTATATGTTTATACCCTGTCACCTTACTTAATCTTCCAATGAGGTCTAGTAGCTTTTTTTTTTTTTAACTTGGTAAATCATCTATGCCTTTGTTTTACTGCTATAGTAAAACAATGTCTTTTGGACAATCTCCAGGTTAACCTTTCATTCTGTTGGCAGCTTTACCCAACATAAGTCAAATTTTGCTGAAGATATTCAATGACAGTTGTAGCAGTACATCAACAGGAAGCTGCCAGAAATTCAGGCTGCATTCAGAAGAGGACTTGGAGTTAGGGATTTCACTGCTGACCTTAGAAGAATGTTAGCTGGAAGTAGAGAATACCAGCAAGATGTTTACTTTTGTTTTATTGAATATGCAAAGGTATTTGACTATGTAGACCAAAACAAACTATGAGTAACATTGAGAAGAATGGGAATTCCAGAACTGTGCTCATGAGAAACCTGTATATAGATCAAAAGGCCATCAGTAGAATAGACAAGGGGATACTGGATGGTTAAAAATAAGGAAATGTGTGTGTTGGGGTTGTATCCTTTCAACATACTTATTCTCTCTGTATGCTGAGTAAATAATCTGAGAAGCTGGATTATATGAGGAAGAATATGACATCTGGATTGGAGGAAGAGTAATCAATAGCGTATGATATGTACATGACACAATCTTGCTTGCTGGAATCAAAAAGGACTTGAAGTACTTCCTGATGAAGATCAAAGACCACAGCCTTCAGTATAGATCATACATTAATGTAAAGAAAATAAAAATCCTCATCACCGGACCAAT
>NW_006408609.1:978863-979430 GCF_000296735.1 Chrysochloris asiatica
TACCTGACCTCCTCACCACCTGGATCTCTATTACTATATTTTCCCCCTTCTTTGATATTGTTATTATTTTATCTTTGATTGTCCTCACAGGTCCTCTGAATTCATTATTGTAATTTTGTTCTGTTCTGAAATCTGTTAATCTGGAGTTCCAGGTGGTGTTGACACATCTTTCAATCTCTGATTGTTGTCTGTTCTTGTTGGTTTTCATTCCAAAGAACTCCCTTTAGGATGTTTTGAAGCATTGGATAGGCTTTGACAAAATCTCTTATCTTCTGTTTATCCCGGAATGTTTTGATTGCACCATCATATTTGATTGACAGTTTTGCTGAGCAGACAATTCTTGGTTAGCAGGTATTTTTTTTTAGGTTTTATATATGTCTCCTCGTTGCCTTCTTTTCTGTATGCTTTCTACTGAGAAGTCAGAGCCTAATCTGATTTGCTTACTTTTTTTAAAAAATGTTTTATTGTGAATTATTGAAGAGCAGAGATGTCAGCTTGAGGACTAAGGTGCGCCTGACTCAGGCCATGATGTTTTCAATAGCCTCATATGGATGTGAAAGCTGGACA
>NW_006408609.1:981350-982995 GCF_000296735.1 Chrysochloris asiatica
TTTGTGGACTTCTGTGATTCTTCCTATTCTGGAAGTATCTGCTGATAATTCTTAAGTTGCTTCTCTTTATGTTATCCAGCATGAATCTTAGACTCTTTTCAGATTTATTTATCCTTTTTTCTGCTTGCTCTTATATCTTAGCAGTAATGAGAGGTTTGTCTTTTAGCTCGCTTATTCTGGCTTCTGTCTCTTCAATTCTACTCCTTTGCCCTTTCAGTGTATTATCCATTTCTAATATTTTATTATTAATCATCTAAACCTCTTTTTTAAGGTTTGAATTGTTTCCAGGGCTATATATATCTTGTTTGATTGCTCTTGTATCACTTTCCTGACTTCTTCTTTATTTTCCTCCACCCATCTGTGGAACAATTGAATTTGTCTCCATATCATTTTTCTGAAGTCCTTCTCAGGCAGATCCAAAGCCTGCTCTTCTTCTAGTAGGAAGTCTACGACTGCCTCCAGCTCATTTGTCTCAGTTACTCTTTTCTGTTTTTAGACATGTGCTGAGATCTTCTGTTGTTTTTCTCTTGGATATTTTCAGTAGTTAGGTGCATTTTCAATGATTAAATGAATGTATGTTGCTGTGTTTTTAAGCTTACTGAGTGTCTCCTGGTGGATATGATCTGGAGATAGGCTTCCATTTTCATTTGTAATGCCTTGCAGCTGGTATTGGCTCCCGTCCAGATTGCGGGATATTATCGGATATTCTTGTAAATTAGCTATATGGCCATGATAGCTGTCTTTTTTTGGGTAACATAGCAAGAGAAAGTTCCCACCCTCCAGGAAAAAAATGAAACCAAAAGGACCAAAAACAGAAACAATATAAAAGCAGAGACAAGAACCACCACTCAAAAACAAAAATAAAACTGTAGCTGACTAACCAATAGTCTTTTCTTTGCAAGTCAGTGTGCATGCACAGTTGAATCCTCCAGCTGTGGGTGGCGGTGTCCACTCGCTCAGGCCCCCCCTCTAGTTGCTACCATGGAAGTGAGCAGATAGATATTGAGAAATGAATGGAAGAAATATTATTCACAATTTTTATCTCTGTTGGTCAGTTAGGTATCTGCCTATGCACAGTGTAATTCTCAAAATATCTGCATCTTTGTATATAGTGGTTGGTTTGGGCTCTTACCTTTTATGTTGGAGTTTTATGAAATGCAAATACTGTTTGGCCTTATGGTTAAACGTGCTGTCTCTTTTGATAGGTAAGGCAGAAATAAAGCCTCCTCCCCAAGTAAGCCAGTCATCATTAGGGCTAAATCGGAGTCAAACATTATAAGAAACAGCCAAAGGATTAGCTTGTGGGACTGCTGGAGCTTTCAGTAATTTCCTCTTTGCACTGTGGGAAAATTTAACTCTGTGAGTGCAATGCTGGACCCTTTTGGGGGTGTACTTCCAGACACTTGAAGGTGCCCAGACTGAGCAGAGAGGTTGCGACAAGGAGAGGAGTAAAGAAAAGTTAAAAATGCCATCACACTGTTTTTTTCACAAGTCGCTCCATGGCTTTTGCACTGCATCAGCCTGACTGTAGCCCTGCCCTCTGATCTCCCCTTCCATCTACTTTTGAAGCTTCCTGTGTTGTTTTAATATTTTACCCATAGTGATCCTCAACACTATATTAAGGTTTGAGTGTTTTTTCAGTTGT
>NW_006408609.1:994110-998074 GCF_000296735.1 Chrysochloris asiatica
CATCCCAAACCAGAAAGCAATGGATTTCTTCCTTCTGCCACAAACTCGCCAGCTGTAAGTCTTCCAACCTTCTAAATATTCCTTTATATGGAGTTCAGAGTACTGGGACCATTCCCTGAGCCTTCTTGGTCTTGTATTTTGTATTGTTCTCGGCAGAGCTCATCACTACACTTCCACCCGATCCGCCATCTTTTTCCGGAAAACACCAGCTTTTTGCACATTTCAATATAATGCTTTATTTTGTCTTTTAAAACTGCCCTCTGAAATCGCTATTTATCTCTTTTACGTCATCATTTTATCTATTTGTTTTAGCTGCTCTATATTCCACAAAAAGTTTAAGAATCTCTTCTGACATCCATTTCAGTCTTTTTTCTTTTTAATGGCATTATGTTTCATCACATGTGACTTCCAAGACATTTTATCTGGTATTTCTGTCACTCAGATTCAGTGTCTCAAATCTAATCTTGAGACAGTTTATAAATCCTCACAATGTATACTCAAGGTCATACATTGACCCCTGTGAACTTGTTTCAATTTCTGTTAACTTCAACTTGAACTTGCACATGAGCAATTGAAGGTGTGTGCCATAGTTGGCCCCTGGCCTTGACTTCTCCAAGGTCTCTTTCCACATATGTAGTTGATTCGTTTCCTGTATATTTCATCTGCTGACTTTCACATGTATAGTCTTTGTTTACATTGTATTAAAAAGGGTATTTACGTAAGCCATTTATCCTGCAAAATTCTATCATGGGATCTTCAATTTCATTTCTATCACCAACACCATATTTTTCAACTACTTTCCTTCTTCTGTGTTTCCAACTTTGGCATTACAATCACTTGTAATTCATTTTTATTGCATGTTTGATCAATTTCTGACTGCAGAAGTTGGTAAAGGCTTCATTTTTTTCATCTTTAGCATTACTAGTTGGTGCATCAATTGAATAATTACTATATTAATTGGTCTTCCTTGTAGGTGTCTATATAACACTAATACTGATTATATTGTATTTCATAATATGTCTTGAAATAGACTTTTAGACAATTAATTCTATCTTAATTTGTAGTGCTGTTATACCACTTGTAGATGGCTTTAGCAAATAGAAATTTATTCTCTCACAATTTTGGAGGCTAAAGTCCAAATTCAGGGCTCCAGCTCTAGGTGAGGCTTTCTCTCTCTGTTCACTCTGGACAAGGTTCTTGTCTCCTTTCAACATTATTAGCTCAGGTGTTTCTTAGTTATCCCTGTTATGTCCTATCATCAATCTTTCTCTGAGTCTAGGAGCTGTTCAGTCCCAGGTCCAAAGGATGTGCTCTGCTTCTGACTCTTCTTTCCTGGTGGTGTTTGATAAACCTAAACCTGTATATTGAATTTATTTTTTTAAGCTTTTATTGTGAACTGAGTAATAGTTTACATAGGAGAACATTGGCTTTACACCATGTAGATTACATTTTATCTTAGTAAGTACCTCTAATCCTCAAGGCCTCATTAACATCATAGTGGTTAAGATTTAAAACACAGAATAATTATATCAGGTCACAAGATGAATAAGGCTCTGTAGGATAATCACTGGACTGCTAACTGACAGCTTTGTGGTTCAAACCCACCAGCCGCATCTCAGAAGTACTATACAGGGTCTCCGTGAGTCAGAACTGACTTGATGGCAACAGGATCTGAGCATGATATAGATAAATATTTTGGGGAAACACAATTCAATATCTAACATTCAGCCCTTGGCCTCCTAAAATTCATGCCTTTCTCCACATGTAAAATACATTTACCCTGCCATATCATCGCAAACTGTTAAATCAATTCCAAGTCCAAATTTTGAAGGGGCAAAATAGTTCTTCATTTGTGAACTTGGGTAATCTACTACTCAGTTTATCTGTTTTCACAATAAAATGGTGGAACAGAAACAAGCTGCATCTTTGTGTTTTTTTTACAAATAGCAGAATAGAAAAAAATTCTTAGTCATGTAGTTATTCTGTAACAAAAATGCCATAAGTGGATGGGTAGAACTAACAAAAGTTTATTCTTTCACTGTTCTGAAGGCTCCAAGTTCAAATGTAAGGTGCTAGCTTTAGTGTGGAGGACTTTTCTTTGTGTAAGTTCTAGAGAAATGTTCTGTTCTCCTGTTAATATCTGTAGGCCCAGTGTTTATTGGAGAACTCCATGTGGCTTGGCATCCATCTGCCCCTAGTTCAAGGAGGTGCTCAATGCTGGGGTACTGTGTCCAAAGGATATACTCCATTCCTAGCTCTTTCTAACTCTTTTTGTTTTTTTTCATAAACTATAGTCAGATCCCTCCTTCTCTGCTTGCTTCTTTCTCCTTTTAAACATTATCTGTAAGACATACGATTTTCTCTTTCAATCAAAAAAGTAACTATTGAATATATATATATATTTTACTTTGACTATATGTTTTAATAATCTTTTTTTCCATATCCACAGTTTTATGCCTACTAACATATATCTTTCTCTAGTATTCAGGCACCTGACATTGGATACAGTTTTTCCTTCATTATCTGCCATCAGTGATAGATATTTTTTATGGTTTCCTCAAGTCAAAGAGGCTGAACTGACTTACTAAATTCAAATGGAGAATAGTTGCCTGAAGCAGTATTTCAATATGTAAGCTTTATACAAGGTCCTAAGCAGTAAAAGACCAAATTAATTCTACAAGTATCTGGGTTTATTCAAATTCCAGAAATAAATCCCCACTTTATCTTTGAGAAAAAAATAAGATAGAAAAGGGAGAGTACCTTTAAGCATTATTTCAAGTTCAATTAAAACTCAGCAGTTTCTCATAAAATTTTTATACACTAAAGATTCATAGGTGGTAGTGTTCTGTTTGAGTGTGTATACAGGTTTGTTTTACCATTTCCAGACATACAATATCAACTTTATTACTTTAAAATGAATCAATTATGAATACAAAGTACTTTGTTATTTTATGAATTTGCATTTCTCCCTTTTCTTTATTTGCATATGGGCAAGAGTTTAGTGGAGTCCTGGTGTGGCAATGTAGATTAATGTGCTGGATTGCAAGGTGTGTTTGAACCACAAGGTCCACAGCTCAAGTTTATAAGCTGCTCCTAAGAAACCCTATACAGGGTTGCTATGGGTCAGAACTGACTCAAAGGCACTTAACAACAACAAAGAGGTAAGACTAGTAAACTTTCAAAGAAATTTTTGATGTATTCCCTAACAACCTTAAACATACACAGCTTCTTTCTATTTCTGCATGGTTCAATGAGTAGAGATATCACCAAATTATTTTCAAAAAATGAATAACCTTTTATTCACATTTGTTTATTTTGTTGTTGCTAGATGCCATTGAGTCAGTACCTACTCATAGTGACCTTATGCACAGCAGAACAAAACACTGCCTGATCCTGGGCCAACCTCACTACTGTTGCCACACTTGAGCCCATCGATGCTGCCACTTGGCCAATCCATCTCTTGGGGTTCTTCCTCTTTTTCTCTGACCCTCCACTTTACCAAACATGATATCCTTCTCCAGCGACTGGTCCTTCCTGACAATATATCTGAAATATGAGAGATGAAGTTTGGCTATCTTGACCACCAAGGAGCACTCTGATTGCACTTCTTCCAAAATGGATCTATTGGTTCTGGTGGCAGCCCATGGCACTTTCAATATGCTCCTCTAACACCAAACCTCAAAAGTATCAATTCTTCTACAGCCTTCCTTATTCACTGCCCAGCTTTTGCATGCATATGAGGTTATTGAAAATACCATAGCTTGGGTATGGTGCACCTTAGTCCTCAAGCTGACATCTTTGCTCTTTAACACTTTAAAAAGGTCTTGTGCAACAGATTTGCCTAATGCAATACGTCGTTTGATTTCTTGACTGCTGCTTCCAAGAAGAATGAAGTCCTTGACAACTTCAATCTTTTCTCCATTGTTAACAGTGTTGTCTGTTGGTCTCGTGGTAAGGATTTTTG
>NW_006408609.1:998586-1006500 GCF_000296735.1 Chrysochloris asiatica
TTGAACCTCTAGAAGTTCTCTGTCAATGTATGCTTGCAGCCGTTTCTGTATTACCTTTAGTAAAACTTAACTTGCATGTGATATCAAAGATATTTTCCAATGGTTTCCATAATCCATTGGGTCACCTCTCTTTGGAATGGGCACATTAGTCACATCTCCCTGTGATTTCAAGTTCATATGAGATAAGTTCTTCCATTTCAATTACCCATGTAATTAAGTTGGCTTGTTTGGTAACTGAAATAGTATACCCAATTCAATATTTTTAACCTTAGTCATACCACCAATTCCCTTATTTGAAACAAGGCTACATATTCGTAGAGCTTAGGGATTATACTAGGGACCCATTACTATACTCACCACAATTATCATCAGTTGGTCTGCTACTTCAGAAACACTGTTTCCTTACTGAATTGTAAGAATAGGTGGGGGAGTTTCTAGATTTTCATAAATTGATTAGCTACATTGAGAGACCTCTTCAATTAATTTACACAGTATATTTATAGGAGTTGTTGGGAGTTCTGGTATGGTGCTGTAGGATAACCACTGTATGGTTACCCCCAAGATTTGCAATTTAAACCCACCAATTGCTTGTTGGAAATCATAAACAGGATCACTAGGAGTCAGAAATGTTGTTGAACATAGATGTCATATTCAAGAAAATCTTTGTAGAAACCACTAAGCCATATTCTTGAGGAGTTTGTTTTTGTGCTCCTTTTTCTAAACAATGAAGAGTATTGCTACAGAATCTAAATACAGCTGAAGAAAGGCAACAATAAGATTAAATAGTTGCATGAAATAAATTTATTTGATGTTGTTGTTGTTAAACGCCATTGAATCAGTTCTGACTCATAGTGACCCTGTATATGGTTTCCAAGGAGTCGCTGGTGGGTTTGAACCATTGACCTTGCAGCTCAAATTAACCTTGTGGTCAAGTGCTTATCCTACAGCACCATACCAAGACTCCATTATAATGATAAGAAGTGTAAATATCCTTACATTATAAATTTAATACATTAGACATCCAATTCTTCCTTTAAAAAATTAATTTATGAACTAACATTCTGCTAATATTTTCTGGGAGCTTTTGAGCAAGTGGAGGGCTTGACCAACAATATTCTGTGGTTTTGCAAGGAAGCAGGCCAGTTGCTGATCAGAATGCTCATAAAGAACATCTGGACTTAGTCTAGAATTCAAAAAGAACCACTGACAGAAATCAAGCTTTACAAAGGAACTTTTCTGTGTTGTTTTTTTGTTTGTTTGCTTTTTACTTTAAGAAATTTAAGGACCTGGGATAAGGTATGGTACTCTTAGAATATGTGAGGCATAATAATAAAATGTGTGGATAATATTAAGTTACCTAAGGAACGAAAAAAAAGGAGAATTTTTCTTTACATACAAATCTTGGGACAAAAGAAAAAAAAAAAAAACAGCCTCACTAGTTTTAGACATTTCCATGCCTCACTTCTCATTTCTCACTTCTCCAAGCCTATGTTTTAGGATTACAATTCTACATGGATATTTTTAGATCAATGGCCATTTGTAGAATTTTGACCCCAGTGAATCTTTGGAAAGGTAAAAATGACCTCTACAATGATTGCTGCAGTTGTATATTGGTTTCAAGTAATTACATCTTAAACTTGGCTATAAGTGTAAAGTATATGTTCTAAATGGGGAAAGTGGGAAGATGAACTAGTGAAGTTAGGTAGAATCAGAGCATCTTAGTATAAGAAATTTATAGCTCTAGTTTTGGCCTCTTAGCATTTATTTTGTTTTGTCTGGATGTGCATGTTTGACTGCATCTATTTATAAATAATTGATTAATTTTGTTATTTTTTTACTTGCAATATAGCTTAGTGATTAAGTATAATATTTATTAAATAATTTATTAATTTTATTCATTTTTTACTTACAATATAGCTTAGAGTCAGAATACTTTGGTTTCAATACTAATTGCACAATTTGTTGAAATGTTATTTAATCCATATACTCTTTATTTTATAGCTATATCTATCTCAAATGGTGTTTTTGATGTTTAAATTTATTGTATTTTAAGTTTTAATACATGTTAAGTACATGATAAGTACTCAATGAGTGCTTTGGTTTTTTTTTTTTCAAGCTTCTCATCTGTGCTCTAGATAGATGATGTTTCCAGATAAGTGATCTTAAGATAAATGATGTATTAAGGTCAGTGTCTGCCTCTAATGTTGTCCACGACTTAATTCAACACTTCATCTAAGCTCTGAAAATTGACTGATTGATTTTTATACTCCAAGTATGCATTTCACAGCATAAAAATATTGCCAGTCTTCCATGTCAGATCAGTACATGCTTTGCAACTTCCTTTTTGAGGCTAGATAGCTGTTTTCTATAATCTCCATGTTGGGAAAAAATGCTCAGTTAGAATAGTATTATGCATAGGAATAATATGCCATTCATACCAGCAAAGTTTCTGGTAAAATGTAGGAAAAATGAAGGTATGGTTGAGAAACTTTTAATAGTTAACATTTGTGCAAAAGATGGTATGATAAACAACTATATAAGCTTAATGTCAATTGCTCTTTTGACCTTGAATATTCAATAATGTCATGGTGATAAAATGTATATGTATGCACATTTTAAAATAATCAGTTTATTATTAAAGGGGAGGAAGGAACTAAATATATAGGACAATTACCCTCAAATTTTCTTGACAGTTGACAGTTTATAAAGCAGTATGCTATTAATATGACTTCTATGGGTTCCCTAACTAGCAAAATACCAGTCTCACTTCCACATTAAACTTTAGGATTGCACCATAATGGGAGGGAAAAAAAATGAAAGCTCTGCATACCTCATTACACATACCTAAGATGTAGTAATATAGCAAAGGCTACAAAATTACTATGAATCATCAGAGCCAAAAAGAAGCAGATGAAATAGAAATAGTTTATCAGAACCTGTCAATTCAAGAAGGCAAAGGATTTAAATAAAAATGATAATAGAGAGGCTAAAAGAAATTGTGCCTTGAACGAAAATAAAGTATTCTGATAAAAGAGAGCACTAGATTGAATGGAATTTGAATTCACATTGTATTTTTATGTGCTTCTTTTAGAATATAGCAGAATAAGTTGAACATTTATCAATGTGTTTTTAATGCAAAACTTTAACAAACATCTCTAAGCATAAGGAATACAATTTCAACCAATCATGAAAACTAAAGCAAAAAATATAAATATATTATTTGATTTATTTATGAAATTTAATGTTCTCATATGTAAAATGATAGCATTAATGTAGATATTCATCATGTTTGCTTCTAGTTTCATATTTTCATGATGATTTTCTAGCTGAAACAAATACTTTCCCATCTATCACAATTATAGTTATTTTAAGAGATTTATTTTATACTTTGCCAAAACTATTAGCAGTATATTTGCTTATGATGCATTTTTTTTCTTAAATAATTCCAAAATAGAGTTTGTCCTTCTTAGAGAGTGTGAATTTTTTCTGAATATCAAGTTGTAAACTCTATATTCAATAAATATTTTATCAACATGCTTAAAACATTTGTTAGCTCTGTCTCTGTACTTAACAAACACAGAAGTAAAAAATGCAAAACCAAGTACGGATATGTGATTTTTGTATCACAAACTGAAAGTATCAATGTTCAACAGAGAGGTTTTGTGTTTTAATCAAAGCAAAATATACTTCCCTTAGCCTTACTTTGTGGAAGTTTAGAGAAATGTAACCCCTTCCCCAGCTACATTCCCAAACTTAAATTACCATATTGATATAGCTATCAGCTCTTGGTTTTGATAATGCTGTATGGATGAATATAAATAGAAGACTCATTTCATTTGTGTCAACATTAGCAGAAAATAATATGACAGAGTGCAAGACTCAAGGGATTCATCTGACATTATTGAACAACCTCTTGCCCTAGGAAATGCCTTTTATTGGGATTGCTACAGACACATTACACAAAAACAGATCTACTGATAGCCTTTGGACAATTGGAGACACTGATTTATGCTTTTCAGAGAAGATGCCCTAGTGGGAATGTAAATAGTTTCATCTAGAAATCTTAGTCAAAAACCTGAAAATATTTTTGAAAAATCTTTACAGTGACCATGCACACCAATGCTAAATTCTTGTGGACAAAAATCCACTTACAGAATACAAATTAACATTTTACTTTTCATTCTAAAGGGAGTGAAACATGAGAACAGTTTTGACTTCCTGAATGTAGCGGAATAAGTAGAACATTTACAATTGTATTTTTAATGCAAAACTTTAACAAATATCTCTAAGCATAAGGAATACAATTTCAACCAATCATGAAAACTAAAGCAAAAAATATAAATATATTATTTGATTTATTTATGAAATTTAATGTTCTCATATGTAAAATGATAGCATTACTTACTGGGAAATGAACTTGAAAAAAGAATCAAAATGTGTCCCCAAAATATCAGATACATATTTTTGGCTTTTGAAGAGATAAGTTTCTTTATCAATATTTATATTTCACAGTACAATCTTCTGTATTAAGATGTTGTTGTTGTTGTTGTTATGTGCCATAGAGTCGATTCCAACTCATAGCAACCCTGTACAGGGGTTCCGATAATTGTTTATTATTTAATGAATTTATTTATTATTTATTTTTCCTAGTTAAATATACTTAAAAAATAAGCATAATGTTTATAGAAGACGTATCTGTATAATAATTTTATATAATGTTTGCAATAATCCCACATTATATTATGAAGTGAAAATAGATTTTTTTCAGTAATGAAAAATATAAAATAGAGACATTTTTCAGTGCTTCATTGGTTACATAATAAATAAACATATTTAGAGAGTATTGTAATGAAATGTAATTGTAGTTAATGCTACCACAAATAACATGCTGTGGTTATAGAACTAAATTTTATTCTTTTCCTTAAGAAAAACTTGCTGCTTTACTTAAAATTTCATTTTGAAATGCAATAATTGAAAGGGAATCTTTAGAATAATTTGCAATATGAAAAGTTAAATAATAACAGAATAACTAATTTCTTGTGGCTCAATTTCTCATTTTCCCATATCTGTTATTATTAGTTTATTACTAATAAAACAATAATAAATGCTCCTACTGCTAGTACAGCAGGAGAAAGCTGAGGCTTTCTGCTTCCGTAAAGATTTACAGTCTCAGAAACCCTGTACAGGGTTGCTATGAGCTGGTATCAATTCAGCAGCACACAACCACCACCACCACCACCACAGCTGGTATGTTTAAACTGCAGAACTTGTGTTTAGTAGTTCAGTGCTTATCCTACAGTACCACCAGGGTCACTATCATAACTACTTTTTTTTCTTAAGTTTTTATTGTGAATTGAGTGAAATTTATAGGGCAAATTATCAGTTTTACATTCAACAAATCATGCACTTTGTTTCATTACAATGATTGTAATCCCCTCTACATACTATCAGTTAACAGTATTTCCCTATATTCATTTTAGCGCTTTTCTTTTCTTTTTTTTTTTTTAACACTCAGGCATATATAATAATTTGCACCACCAAAGTGCACATTCTGCAAGTCTGCCTTCTGGCCACCAGCTCTCAGTCCTTCTCTTCCTAGAGAATCTAGAGTCCTCAGCTGCTCCCTCTCTCCATGTCCCCATCTCTGCCTCCATCTCTCGTGTTGCTGCTTCTCTGGATAAGGTCCCCCATTCCACTTGTGCTCTTCTCCCTTGATGGTCCTAGGGTCCTCTGTTTCTGGACTGTAAGATTAACTACTCTCCTGTTTTTGTTACAAAACTTCTACCTTTACAATTGTAACAGTCACAAGTAGTCATAATAACAATTACTTACTATTGAATTATAAGAATCTTATCCCCATCTCTTTTTGCCAGACCCATCTAGACAAGATGGAACTATTCAGTGGGAAGTCTATCTTTGTTCACACACTCTTAAACTAAACTCCCTCTTGAAACTTTGTAAGCCAGTCACTTCGTACCTTTATCACCCCCTCATTTTAGGTAGCCAGTGTCTAAGTTACCCATCCCTATCTACCCTGTACACATAGGGGATAGCATTGATAGTTGATGTGAAGACTCCTTCCCTCTCTGTTGGTATTTGACCTACTACCTCCATGACTATAGGTCAAGTTTATCAAATTGTAGTAATATACCCTCATTTTCTTTTTGTCAAAAATTGTTTTTTAATTTATTTTTCTCTAGTAAAGTTCTGTTTATCAAACCATTGAGGCTAGGTCAACTGGGCCGTAACTACTTAAATTAATAATCTTTGTATAGAAAATATGTACAAAACTTTCATGTAAGTGTCTATATATGAATTATATCATTGAACAACATAAAAGTCCTGTGTAATAAACTCTACTATTAATTTTATATTATATAGCAAAAATGAATGTACAAAAATAGAAACAAATGAAACACAAACTCCCGAGGATCCAAAGCTATCTCAATGGATTTTGCCTTATTTTGTTGTTAACTGCCTTGAGTTACTGACTCTTAGTGACCCTGAGGGATAGGAAACTTCCAGCTTGCCATATAAGGCACATAAAATCATTTGGTCTGGCCCTGCCAAGGCAACTTCAGTTCCAACTATCACATTGTTGTTAAGTGCCATTAAAGCCTTATGGTTCTGGCCAATAGTGACCTTGTATAGGGTTTCCGAGGAGCAGCTGGTAAGCTTGAACCTCAGATTTGGTAGTTCATACTGACTTTGCAGATCAGTGTATTAACCCAACGTGCCACAACAGGACTCCTGGGGTGAGTTAACTAAATGTTTGACCAAATATAGCAGGCTAATTTTTAAGTTAATAATTTTGTATGGCCTGCAAATGATGTTATAAATTTTGGCAGAAAAAAAGGCTCCTCGGCCCTTTAGCATTTCTGAGGAGTGGCTGCTAGGTTTGAACTACTGATCTTGAATTTAGCAATCCAGTATTTATCCTACAACACCCCATATTATTTTAACTTTACAATGTGTTATCTAATGTAGTGCTACATGGGGAGCTACTTTCTCTAGCAAATAGTGGAATGCTAAAAAGTACATAAGAGATAAAGGAAGGGAAAGACTTTTTAGAAAATAGGGAAGAAGATGTGGCCCAATTATTGAGGTGAGTCATAACACTCAGTTACATCAAAGGAAAGTGTCATAATTCTGCTTAAAATTCCCAGTGGAAAATTCCTCCAATTTTGTAAGGACAATGTAGATACGTGTTCAATTTGTGCTTAGGAACTACTTCTAATTTATTTTTAAAACAATACTTGAGTCTAACATAGTATTAGATCGTGAATCTATTGAATGTGAAACGTGAGGGTTTCTGTTTCACTGATATGTACGTATCACTTTACATGTGAAATTAATCCATGGAGGAAAAATTGAGTAAATGCTATCTGTAAAAATGTGGCATTACAAAATATAAGTTGAACTCTACTGTGACCCAGATTTCAATCAAAACAGAGTGGGAGAAAAAAAATGTCAGTGAATTATGGTAAAATAAATTTTATTTTGAACAATATTAGTTCCTTTTCAGCAGTCTTCTTTGACATTTAATAGATTTTTCAGTCATGCACAAATAGATGAAGAATGTAAGTGAGATGAAAGTATAATACTTTTGGGCACCAAATGAAACATTAAACCATGCCAAGGAGAGCCTCTGTGTGTGTCCATTTCACCCATGAATGCTTCAGGCTCTCCGGACCTAATGTGGAGCCAAGCAATGCACAGGCTGCTCTCCAGGGGTGCTCACATTGCAGGCTCAGGCTAAGAGATTGCTGACTAGATGATGCACGACTGGGTTTTGCAAATAAATCAATTGACTTTCTTTTTAGGAAGAGGATTTTCAACTTGCCACAGTTTTGTGAAGGAGATTTGAAAACCAGATAGATAGATAGATAGATAGATAGATAGATAGATAGATAG
>NW_006408609.1:1007865-1009338 GCF_000296735.1 Chrysochloris asiatica
CACACAACCGGGCAGTGTTTCATTCTGTTGAGCATATGAATTGGAACATATTTGACACACCTAACAATAGCATCAATGTGTATTTAATGATGTATGCATAAAAATAATTACCACTGAACTGATTACGACTCATTGTATAACTCTGTAGGATAGAGTAGAACTGCCCTATAGGATGTCCAAGACTGTAAATCATTATAGAATCAGACTACTACATCTTTCTCCATTGGAGTGATTGGTGGCTTCAAAAAACCAACCTTTCAGTTATCAGCTGAGTGCATTAATCATTGTTCCAACAGGACTCCTCAGTAATGTATGCTAAGCATTAGTATATACATAACTAATGTTTATGTATATAAATATAAATATAACAACAGGACTCCTCAGTAGTGTATGCTAAGCATTAGTATATACATAACTAATATATATATTGTATATATAGTATTGCATTGTTGATTTTAACTGCCTTAGAGTTATTTCAAATTTATAGTGTCCCTATGCAAAGCAGAAGGAAACACTACTTGATCCTTTGATATCCTCACAATAGCTGTTATATTTGAGTGCATTGTTGCTGCCATTGGGCCAATCCATCTCGTTAAGGGTCTCCCTCTTTTTCGCTGACCCTCCACTTTACCAAGCATGATATACTTCCTCAGGGATTGGTCTTTCCTGACAGCATGTCCAAAGTACAGGATACGAAGTCTTCACATCCTTACTTCCAACAAGTATTCTGGCTGTACTTCCAAGACAGATTTGCTTGTTCTTCAGGCAGTTCACAAATATTCTTCCCAAGTACCATGTTTCAGAAGTATAGATTCTTCTATGGTCTTCCTTATTCAGTGTCTAACTTTGACATGCATATGAGGTGATTAAAAATACTGTGGTTTGGGTCAAGTGCATCTAAGCTCTCAAAGTGACATATTTGCCCTTTGACAGGTTAAGGATGTCTTCTGTAATAGACTTGCCTAATGAAATATGTCCCGACTGCTACTTCCACAAGTGTTGATTATGGATCCAAGAAAAATGTAGTCTTTGACAACTTTAATTTTTTATCCATTTTTCCTGATGTTATTGATTGATTCAGTTCTGAGGATTTTTTTTTTCTTTCCATTGATATGCAATATGTACTGAAGAATGTAGTCTTTTATCTTCATTAGTATTTCAAGTCTTATCTGTTTTATATTTTAATAATTTCTAAATGTTGTCATGCTAAATGTCTTCCCTTAATTTATTCAATATTAAATGCATACTTTCAGAGATATTGTGGGTTCAGCTCCAAATCACTTCAAACAAAAATGAATATCACAAATAAAGCACAGCACACTAATTTTTTGATTCACAGTACATACAAAGTTATGTTTACACTATTTTCTTTCCTATTAAATGTGTAACAACATTATGGAGCATGTTCTTCCCTTTTGGTTTTCTGACTCTAGATCTTCACACAAATTCAAATATTACAACTAAATGTGCAAC
>NW_006408609.1:1011213-1012978 GCF_000296735.1 Chrysochloris asiatica
CTCCATGACACTAACAACAACAATAACAACAAGAAAGCATTATGGAAAAGTTTAAATTATTTTAAGACTCACCATAAAGAGACATGAAGATATAATATGTGAGCACATGTTGTTGGAAAAATGGCACCAATAGACTTGCTTGACCCAGGGTTGCCACAAAACTTCAATTTGTAAAACATGCAATATTTGTGAAGTGCAGTAGAGCACAGCACAATGACATGAGGTACACCTGTATGGCTTTGAATTTTTTCCATACTTATGCATGCAGCTCAAATTTATTTTCATAACTCTATATTACTCTAGAACAAACATTTATAGGCTCGACTGCTAACCAAAAATTGGAAGTTTGACTTTACATAGAGCCACATAGGAAGAATGACCTGACAATCTGCTTTCACACATTAACCTTTGAAAACCTTTTGGAATACAGTTCTACTCTGATAGATGTGGTGTCATCATGAGTATGAATCAACTCAACAATGATTAATTTATTGGTATAGTTTATTCATTCTTTTGTTGCAAGTTTAAGTTCTTTCCAGTTTTATTCCTATAAATAAATAAATACTTCAATAAACCTATTCATACATTTCTTTAGTTGTATATCTAAGATATATGAAGTAGTATTCACATCTTCTGCTGTATTATTGTTGTTGTGTGCTGTTGAGTTGGTTCCAACTCATGGTGACTCTGTATAGGATTTCTGAAGAGTGACTGGCAGGTTTGAACCACCATCATTATAGTTAGCAGTCCAGTGCTTATCCTACAGAGCCTAACCAGCACTCTAATATAGTGTTGTATTATTTTAAAAATACTTTCAAAATTTGTTTGAAAATTCATATTTTCATTATTAATGTATGGAAATATCCATCTTTTTTAGATCTGTGTTATATGTTAGCATTGTCCCAACATTGTAGCATCATCCATGATAGCAAAAAATGGAAACAGCCCAAGTGCCTAGTAGTGTTGAATGGGTAAGCAAAATGTGGTTCATGCATGCAATGGAATACAATGCATCGATAAATAATAATGTTGAGTCCAAAACAACAGACCAGCATACAAAATAAAGGATATTACTCTTGGGTACAGTGCTTCAGAAAAATTAAAAGCAAAAAACATCTATATGAGACCAGAAGATCAACAATCACTCTTGAGCAAAAACGAGAGGCAATGGGGGCCAAGGGAACTAAAGTACAGGAAAAGAAACAGCCAGAAAGTAAATAAAGAGATGTTGGCACATTTTGAAAAGTTCAACCAATGTCATTGAACATTTTTTTTAGAAATTATCTTGTTAAATGCTATTCCATCAATTCTGACTCATATTGACCCTGTATAGCGTTTCCAAGGAGTGGCTTGTGGCTTTTGACTGCCAACCTCGTAGTTGTATACTGCGTACACTCCGTATTATGGAACCCTAATTTGTTGTGTAAACGTCATGAAAAACAGGGTATTATGTATTCTTAAAATTAGTGTTGCTGCAAAATTTCTTTTTTTTAACTTGAGAGAAATTGTCTGATTATAGCATAATTGCATTTTCATAATTGCTACCAAAATTACCCATATTTTATATATGTTATGACCACTTATGTTTCTGCTTCAATTTCCCTATTCATAGTCTTTCTAAGAGTTTGCTTATTGTTGATTTTAAATGCTATCAGGTTAGTTCTGACTCATAGTGACTCGGTATAGCCTTTCCAAGGAGCAGCTGGTGGATTTGAACTTCCAGCCTTATGGTTAGCAGTCTAATACTTATCTTACAGTGACACAT
>NW_006408609.1:1014458-1019879 GCF_000296735.1 Chrysochloris asiatica
AACTGCTAGGTTGGTGGTTCAAGCTCACCAGCTGCTCCTCGAAAACTCTATACAGGGTTGCTATGGATCGGAACCAACTCGACAGCACTTCACAACAACAACAACAACAACAACATACATACATCAATTATATACTATCTTGATTCTGTAAAATCATAATACTCTCAGGAACTTCAAAATTATCCCATCTGAAATATTTTGATTATTCATATATTTTCAAATTACATAAAAAACTTAATATTTTAATTGAAATTACAATGGGTTTATAGAATAATTTAAGAATACTTGACATTTATATAATATTGAATCTTCTTAGTCTGGATTAATATATTTATCTCCATTAAAATGACACTTTTCTATATTGCAATAAAGTTTATAGTTTGTTCTTAGATTTCTTGAACATTTGGTTAGAGTTATCCCTAAGTGCTTTTGTAGTTTTGATGCTAAAAGAAATATATTTTGAAAATTTCATATTCCTATTTGTCTGTGGTTCATAGCAATGAAAGGGAATTCTGATATTACATATATATGTCTTGAACACTGCATGCTATCAATCACTATCTGTGAATAATGGCGCTTCAGCTTTTTCCCCACAGGTTTCTATGGTTTCTTTGTCTCACTGCTCTGGCCCAGTGTTCAAATATAATGATATATGAAGTGATGAAAGTCATCCTTGTATTATGCTTACTAAAGGAAATAATTCATAAATACCCATTATTCTTGATGTTTTCTGAAGGATTTTGGTTGACACTGTCTTTTAGGTGCAGACTTTGTGTCTGTACCTATCTTTAAGAATTTTATCTATGAATATTATTCTGTGGTAGGGGGAAATTCCTCAGATTTAAATTTTATCAACAGAGATTTGTATTCAAGCAAGGTAAAAAAATCATTTAAATGAGAGACCTACCTGGGTGCACCAGGCACATGAGACTAACACAATCCACTGAGTCACAGAAAGCAGCTAATAATCTGTAGCAGAAAGGAGCTGAGAACAATTCTGATGGTTATTCATTAATACATTATTGCAAAAGTTGCAAAACACAAGCATGTTATTAAAAGGTAGGATAACAGACATACTGAAGGGACCATGATTTGGAAATGTATATATTTGTTGTTGTTGTTAAGCGCCCTTGAGTGGGCTCCACCTCATCTAAACCCTGTATAAGTTTTCCAATGATCAGTTGGTGGATTTGAATTGCTGACCTTGTGATTCTCAGTCCACTGTTTATCATATAATACCACACCAACATTATAGGATTCATTTAAGGTTTTAATTATCTGTCTAAGTGGGCCTGGGGTTCAGTCATGATCATGCAACCTTATAGTCTCAGGTAATCAATAGGACTATAATACCAGGACACCAACCTTAACTTAAATCTGATAACATGAATCATGGACCATTTCTTCCTTTGATTTACTTAGGTAAACTTATTAATCAATTGAGAAACCTAATGTACCAGTTTTCCATCACATGATTAGGTGAAAGGGGAATTGGACCTTATCCTGGACTTTTCTTACTATGGCCAAGTACCTATACCTCTTCAACCTTCATATCGTTTTAATATAGTCACATATGTTATATAACATGTGGAGATACATTTTCTTAATCAATTCATGTGTCAAATAATGTTCATACATTTTAAAAATTCTTAACACTCCTGAAATATGTAAATTTGGACATGATATTTAAACATGATTGGCTTTTACTTACATTGTCAAAATCAATTAAAATGATTTTCAATAATTCATTGAACTATTTTGATCACCCATTTAGAACCAAATACCAAACCAAACCAAAGCCACTGCCATTGAGTCCATTACAACTCATAGAGATGTTATGTAGGGTTTCCAAAGTGTGGCACTGTGGGTTAATATGATGGACAGCAAAGCCAGTTTGAACCGCAAGGTTGGCGGTTCTAGCTCACCAGTCACTCCTTGGAAGCCCTGTACAGTGTTGCTATGGGTAGAAACCAATGTAATGTCACTTAACAACAACAACAAATCTTTATAAGAGAAGAAAATCACCTCTTACTCCTGAGAATCATCCACTTGTGATTTCTGTAATTATTCTTTCGAGAACTTATAATCAAGAACTGTGAAGGCCTAAGATTTTACCCCTACTTACAAACAATGATCTAGCCTGTTTTATTGTTTCATAGATGCTAGGGGCTAAAAATGAGACTCCTGGGTCTGGACAAATGGTTTCATTACTCAGTTAAAAGCAATAGCCTTAACTTCACATGTGTGTCAGTTGCCAGTGCTTCACAAGCTTCCTGAGGATGAAGCAAGTGAAGCCTAGATGGATGGCTACATATAACAGGCTTTTACATTACAAAAGAAACATGCTGAGGTTGGTAGATTCACTAGTTTAATAATGAGTGAAAGAAATGCTTTTGCCCAGGGAAAAACTATCTCAAGATAGTTCACTGCAAACATTATCTTGGGAAATGAACTGGATCAAGAATGAACAACGCTTTGTATTTTTAGCACACCCAGCTAGAACATGAACAAATACTCAGGACCTAGGGCAAGTTGCTTTTCTGACTGTTAATTTTATATGGGGGCCAAGTTTATATTGACTTCAAAAAAAAGATGGGACCTATGATGACTTTAAAAAAAAACCAAAAAACTGGTTTGTTTGATTGCTTGTTTTAAAGGTCATATTTTTACAATATGGACTGTTTGGTAGAACTTTTCTGTTAAATTGTTGTTTGTTGTTGTTGTTAAGTGCAGTCAAGTCAGTTCGGACACATAGCAACACTGTATAGGGTTTCTGAGGAGCAGCTGGTGAGCTTGAACCACAGACCTTGCAGTTCAAACGGCTTTGCAGTCTGGCACATTAGTCCACAGTGCCACATTGTGGATATGATAAATTTATGGGAATTTTTAGGAAATTATCTTTTATGTTTTTACTATTTAGTCTTCAATTTTGAGAAAATTACATTTTTTTTTTCTGGAAAAATTTCTACTTTATCTCAGTTTTCAAAAATTTTTCAAAAGTTGTTTATCTACATTTGTATTAGTTACTTTATGCTTTGCAGCAAAAAAAAAAAAATCAAAAGTGGGTGGCTTTAAAAATAAAAATATTTTCTCACAGTTTGGAATAAAAGTCTAAATTCAGGACATGGCTTTAAGGAAAGGTTCTTCTTCATTTATATTAGCTTCTACTAAAAGGCAGGTGTTGGAGGAGAATATTGAAAGTGCCATGGGCTGCCAAAAGAACCAATAGATCCGTTTTGGAAGAAGTGCGTGCAGTCAGAGTGCTCCTTGGAGGCCAAGATGGCCAAACTTTGTCTCTCATACTGTGGACATGTTGTCAGGAGGGACCAGTCGCTGGAGAAGGCTTGCATGTTTGGTAAGGTGGAGGGTCAGAGAAAAAGAGGAAGACCCCCAACAAGATGGATTTGGCCATCGATGGACTCAAGCATGGCAATGGTAGTGAGGTTGGCCCAGGATCGGGCAGTGTTTTGTTCTGCTGTGCATAAGGTCGCTATGAGTCAGTACAGACTCGATGGCACCTAACAACAACAACAACAACAACAAAAGGCAATTCTTGGAGATTTGGCTTAGCCATACATCGGTGCCTGTCTTTATATGATATTTTATAGGCTAGGTTCCTAGAGAAGCAAAACCAGTGAAATTTGAATAGGCATATATAAAGAGAAGTTTTCTATCAAGGAAATGGCTCACAGAATTATAGAAGTGGGAGAATCCCAAGTCGATGGGTTCAATGAACCAAGATCTGCAGGTCAGATAGCAGGCACACAGGTTGATCAGGTCAAGCAGGTCAGAAGGCAGGTTGCTGCGGATTACCAGAACCCACAGGTAATAGAACAAGCCACTGACTCATGTCAAAAGAACTGGAGGTGTGAGGACAAGTCAGATGCAGGATACAGACCAGCCAGGAAGCCTGCCTGAATGTTCAATATATGGGAAGCTGAACACATATCCAAGGAAGCTTCCCTTCCATTGATTGCTTGTTCATAGCAGACCTCATCATAGAGCTGATTATATTATGTTACATCTCAACTGCCAACCCACTGAGAATCCTGACTCAGTCAAGACAATTTTTTCTTGTTAAAATATTTTGTTAAATCCAGAAGTTTTAAACATCGATTAGAATCATGCGTAGGACTTTTTACAATATTAGTGCCTCACTCCTACTCATAGAGATACTGATTTAAATGATCTGGGTTGTAACATGGCACCAAGGATTTAAAAAGTTTCCTAAGCACTTCTAGGGGTCAGTTGAGAATTGTGCCCTATCACTTTTGGGAACTTCAAACAAATAAACAAAGAAATAGGACAAGAAAATGGGTTTAGTTGCCAAGGATAGAGAACTCCAGGTTGTCACTTACTCTCTATACTGCTGTCAATTACACACCATAAAGAGACTGCATTTTATTCTGGTTTTTAATACGCTGTGGAGAAAATTGCAGTTAGGATAATTGTTCTTTGGTTAATATTTGCCTTTAATTCTGTGGTTGCTTTTACATTTTTCTTTACTGTTCTTAGTCCTCAGCTTTATGTTTCTTGATTTTTATTTAATTGTGACTTCCTCAGAGCTTCAGCTGCCAAAACTGAAATTCTAAATTATGTCTTTAACCTGAAATAATGTGCCAAGATGATAAATATTACCTATATGAGTACTGATATGCCACTGCAGAATAAGCACTGAACTGCTAGCCACATGGTTGGCAATTCAAAGTCACCAGCCACTCCTCGTGGGTTTGAAGTGCCATCAAGTTGATTCCAAATCCTATATAGGATAGTTATGATTTGGAACCAACTTTATGGCACTTAATAACAACATAGCTTAACTGCTTATGTAAGTGATTCTGGTATTGAATCTACAGAAGCATAACTACATGAAACACCTGTGCTTTGTTTTCAAGTCATCAAGTGCTCTGTAGTCTGATGGGGCACAGCTCGAGAGTCAAGTAACATGGCTCCTAAATGTTGACTTTACCTTCAATGAGTTTGTTGCTATTGTTAAGTGTCGTTGAGTTTGTTCTGACTCATAGTGACTGCGTGTAAGGTTTCTGAGAAGCTGCTGGTTAGCTTGAACTGCTGACCTTTTGGTTCAAATGACCTTGCAGTCCAGCTTATTAACTCACAGTGCCACACAAGGAAGCTATGTGATTATAATTCAAGACTTTGAACCAGTTGATCATGATTCTACTCCCTCCTGAAAATTGTCATTTCCTCCCTAGATATAGTGAATCTGAATCGACATTTTATCAACCACATGTGAGAATCACCTGGGGATCTTGTTAAACTATAGATACTGATCCAGTGTCTCTGAGGTGAAAAATGTAAATTCTCAACAGGTTGTCAAACAGGAATGAAGTCCTGCCATAATCAAATAAATAGTTTAAACTCCTCTTCTTTATTCATTACCATGGTTTTTATTTTGTTTTG
>NW_006408609.1:1020339-1022110 GCF_000296735.1 Chrysochloris asiatica
AACCTCACCAGCCGCTCCTTAGAAATACTATATAGAGTTGATATGGATCAGAACTGACTCAACAATAGCAACAATCCTAAAAGATAAAAGAGATTGGTTTGGAAATGTTGATTAGCAATAGTTTAATGAAAGTCATATCACTTAATCTGTTTTAAAACATAAATACAATTTTAACTTATAAAAATGGAAAATGATAAGGATATTCTTAGCAACAGGAATTGCACAGAAAAACAAATATCTAAGAGAACACCTCCTTCATAGATCTTGTTACTGCTACGTGCTATCAAGTTGGTTCCAAAGCATAGAGACCTTGTACAGGGTTTCTGAGGAGCAGATGGTGGGTCTGAAGCACCAACTTTGCAGTACAAACTGGCCTTATAGTCCAGTTCTTATCCTACAGCATGATATATCTTGGACAGTGGGAATTTTTAGAAATGTTTTTCTGGTTGTGCATGAGTATACCTCCCTTTGTTGTTGTGAACAGTAGGTGAAGTTGCCACTCATAACCACTCCATTCAGGATAGAAATAACTATGCGTTTTATATACTCATCAACTAGAACAATAGCAAATGCAGATTTCATTCTAGTTATTGCAGACAACAGCAACCAGTTTAGGAAAGAAATCTTGAAGGACGTGAAAGTGTAGCTTGCAAAAGTATATTTGATGTTAGATTTTTGGAATTTGTACTGAGGTCAGGTGTTATGATTTCTAATATTTCAATGCTAATGTTCAGATCAACCAGCAACACTCATGGAAGCCAGCAGTCAAGAGATTAAATGATGTATTGCATTGGACAAATCTGCTACACAAGACCTCATCAAAAGCATCAATTCTTATACAGCCTTACTTATTCACATCCAGCTTTCACATGCATATAAGGTTATTGAAATACCATGGCTTGGGTCAGGCACACCTTAGTCCTCAAGCAAACATCTTTGCTCTTTAACACTTTAAAAGGTCTTGTGTGGAGATTTGCCTAATGTATAATACGTTATTTGATTTCTTGGCTGCTTCTTCCATGAATGTTTATAGTTGATCCAAGAAGACTAAGTCCTTGACAACTTTAATCTTTTCTCTGTTGATAAGAATGTTGTATATTGGTCCACAGGTGAGGGTTTTTGTTTTACATTAAGATGCAATTCATACCGAAGGCTGTGCTCTTTGATCTTCATCAGTAAATATTTTAAGTATTCTTCACTTTCAGCAAGCAAGTTTGCATCATCTGCATATTGCAGGTTGTTAATGAGTCTTTCTCATCCTGATGCCACGTTTTTCTTCATATAGCCCAACTTCTCACAATATTAGCTCAGCATACAGTTTAAATAAGTATGGTGAAAGAATACAACCCTGTCATCCACCTTTCTTAATTTAAAAACATTCAGTGTTCCCATGTTCTGTTTGAACAACTGCCTCTTGGTCCATGCACAGATTCCTCATGAGTATAATTAAGTGTTCAGGAATACTAATACTTCACAATGTTGCCCATTGCTTGTCATGATTCACACAATTGAAAGCCTTTGTGTAGTCAATAAAGCACAAGTAAACATCTTTCTGCTACTCTCTGCTTTCAGCCAAGAACCATCGGACACCAGCAATGATATCCCTTGTTCAACCACCTCTTCTGAATCTGGCTTGAACCTCTGGAAGTTCTCTGTCAATATATGCTTGTAGCCATTTCTGTATTACTTTTGTAAAACTTTACTCACATGGGATATCAAAGATATTGTCAGATGATTTCTGCATTCCCTTGGGTCACCTCTCTTTGGAATG
>NW_006408609.1:1022628-1024524 GCF_000296735.1 Chrysochloris asiatica
CTTTAGCATCTCTATGCTGGAGAGCAAGTTTCAGTGTCTCTTCTGACATCCATTTTGACCTTTTCCTTCTTTCTTGTCTTCTTAATGACTTTCTGCTCTCTACCTGTATGATGTTCTTGATGTCATCCCACAACTCTTCTGGTCTTTAGGGTCTTTAGTGTTTAATGTATCAAATCAGTTCTTTAGATGATCCCTAAATTCAGGTGGGATATAGTCAGGGCCATATTTTGGCTCTCGTGGAACTGTTTTCATTTTCTTCAGCTTCAGTTTGAATTTGCGTATGAGCAATTGATGTGCCATGTAGCACTATTATTATTTTCTCTCAGAAATGTGTAGGAAGGTTTCATACAAATAGCTTATATTTTGATGTTATCACTCCTATCATTTAGCTAAATATTATTAAATTATGGCTACATTATAAATATTAAAGGCACACAATGCATGGGTTTTGTTTTGTTTTGTTTTCTTTAATAACACAGTTTGATAGGCAATGTAATGCACAGGAAATTAAAAAACTTATGCACTTTTTTCAATCTGTTTATAATTTTAAATTAATTTAGTATGGTGAATTTTAATTGATAGATACAAATCACACTGTGGTTTTTTTTTATGTTTTCAAAATTAGGCAACAATTGAAAATAAGTACAGGATATTAAATAATAAAATTATTATAGAAAGAAGTTCTTATCTTTCTCCATACCCATTCTTTGCTAGGTTATAAAAACATTGATTTGATTTTTCAGAGAACAGACAAGGAAATGAGATATTGCATCTCAGCGAGTGGGGGAAGGCACTAAGAGTGTTGACTATTGACAGAATTATCAAATATAACCAATTTTGATGTTTTGTGTAATCATCTTTTGATACATGATTTCACACCCTAAAGAGTTCCAGAAATATTGAAAACTTAGGAGGTTTCTCATCTGCTCATTAGTAAATTAAATACTCTTCTTCTTTATTCCCCATCAGGTAGTTACAGCCATGACTTTTGGACATAGTCATCTGGTACTGCTATAGCAGATATAGCACCTTCAACAAAGAAATGTATTTTCTCACACTTTTAGTGTGATAGAAGTCCAAATTCAGGGTGCAAACTCTAGGTGGAGGTTTTTTTCTCTCTGTTGACTCTGGGAGAAAATCTGTCTCTTCAGCTTGTTTCCTCATTCATTGGAGATCTCCAGGTGGGTTGGCATCAGTGTTCCCCAATCCCTGTTTCTTTTGCTTGTTCAATCTCTTATATATCTCAAAAGAGATTGCCTCAGGATATGCCCTACACTAATCCTGTCTCAGCATAACAAAGAAAGCTCATTCCCAAATGGGAGTTAACCATAGAAATAGAGAATAGTGTTTAAAACACATATTTGGTTGGAACATAATTCAACCTCACATAACTGGGCATAACTGCCACTTCTCCTGGGTATTACCACCTCTCTTGTATATGCCTTGAATCCTTTTATACCAAGACTATGCATGCAGTATTTCAGGGCAAAGAGTGAGGAAAATTTGTAGAAAGCTATCTATTGTAGTAAACCACTGTATTCACAATTACTAGCAACAGTTTTCACTCTCCACAGGCTCTGGTTCCATGATGTGAGTTAGAGCTCAGTGACACTCCATATCTTTATTCAGAGTCTCCTCTCTCGCAATACCTAGACATGTTGCAAAGTCAATCTTGTCATACCTGCTTCTTTCTTTCCCTTTATGAGTGTCAACAAGGAAGATTCTCTAACCAGGCATATGAAAACCACAGTTACACATCCCCAAAACACCCCCCAAAGAAACAAAACAACATTATCAGTATGAATAAAGTTTTTCTTCTGTAGTAACAAATTTCCAAAATCTGCCTCAGTTAAGCTTGTGTTATTTATTTAGAATTGCAGTATTTGATAATTATGT
>NW_006408609.1:1025444-1033430 GCF_000296735.1 Chrysochloris asiatica
AATGATCAATACATCTTGATTGCATGTTTGATCAATTTCAGATTGAAGAATTTGGTAGAATTCGTCTATTTCATCCTCACTGGCTTTAGTGCTTGGTGCATAAATTTGAATAATAGTGGTATTAACTGGGTTTCCCTGTAGGCACATGGATAGTATCCTATCACAGACAGAGTTGTACATCATGCAACCCTATATGGATATTCCAAGAAATGACAGGTGAATTTGGAACATTGACCTTGCATTTAGTAGTCCAGTGCTTATTCTAAAGCAACACACCAGAATGACCTTTATGAACTATGTTAAGCCAGTTGACCATGGTGTCCCTTGAGATTATGTTCCTGAGTGTTTCATGTATTTTGAAAGTCTTATTAATTATCCAAACATTAAGGAATATATCATCTAATGAAGTGATCCTCCTACTATTATCTTTGTCTTTGGTTATATTTGTTGTTTGAAGTTGATTTTCTCTTGTATTAATATTACTTCTCCACATTTCTTTTGAACAACATCTGTACAGTTTAACCAGCATTTAATTTGAACTCATTTATGCTATTGACTTTTTAAATAGATGCTATGTAATATAATTGAATCTTGCTTTTTCATTCCATCTAACACCCCTGCTTTTTAATTAAAAGGACCTACTTAGACCATTTACATTTAATGCAATTACTATTATGATTTAACTTCAACCCGTTGTCTTCTCTTTTAACCAAAATTTCTTTCCTTCCTTTGGATTAACCATGTATTTTTAGTGATTACATTTTATAACTACACTGGACTGTGATCAAGGTCAGCAGTTGAAAACCATCTGCTGCTGCGAATGAATCCCTATACAGGATTGCTCTGAGTCAGAACCAACTCAACAGCACTTAAAAACAATTGGCTTATTAGGAGTCCTAGTGTGTTGCTGTAGGATACACACTTGACTGAAAAGTTGGTTTGAACTACAAGATTGGCTGTTCAAATTCACCAACCGCTCCTCGGAATCCCTATACAAGGTCAGTATGAGTAGAAACTGACTCAAGAGCACTTAACAACAGCAACAACAAATTGGTGTGTAATGTAGTGATTAACAAAGAGTTAAGCACTTGATTGAACCCGTCTAGATATACCACACAAGACAAACCTGGAAATCGGTTTCCAAAAGATCATAAGCTAGGAACTTCTAAGGAATGATTCTATTCCATACAAGTGGAGTTGACAAGAGTTGGGATCAATTCAGTGGCAAATACTAACAACAAAACCATGAGCTTACTGTTGTTGTTTTTGTTGTTGTGCTCACATATCAGTTTTGACTGATAATGACCCTGTGCACAACAGAAGTAAACACTACATGGTCCTGGGCCATCCTTACGCTTGTTGCTACATTTGAGTCCATTGTTGCTATCACTGTGTCAATCCATCTTCTTGGGTGGCGGGGGTGGTAGGGGTGGTGTCTTCCTCTTTTTCACTGACTCCCCACTTTAGAAAGCATGATGTTCTTCTCCAGGGACTGGTCACTCTTGGTAACATGTTTGAAGTATGAGAGATGAAGTCTCACCCTCCTGGGTTATAAGGTACATTCTGGTTGTACTTCTTCCAAGACAGTTATATTTTTCTTCTGGTAGCCCATGATACTTTCAATATTCTTGTCCAACACCCTAATTCAAATGCATGGATACTTCTGTGATCTTCCTTTTTCATTGTGCAACTTTCACATACATATGAAGTGACAGGAAATACCAAGGGTCGGGTCAGGCCCAGATTGATATCCGCACTCATTAATATTTTTAAGAGCTCTTTTGTAGCAGATTTACCTAATGCAATATGTCCTTTGATTTCTTGACTGCTGCTTCAATTAGTATTGATTGTAGATACCTTAGCTTATTGTTGTTGTTGTTAAGTGCTATTGAGATGGTTCTGACTCATAGCAACCCTGTGTAGGGTTCCCAAGCAACTGCTGGTGAGTTTGAACCACTGATTTTGTGGTTCAAACTGAACTTGCAGTCCAGCACATCAATCTGCAGCACCAGACCATTAGCTTAATGGTTATGTTCTCTTTATTTTTTAATAATGCTAAAGAGTTTTAAACTAACATCTTCAAGTTATTGTAATATGCTCTAACACAGACAATGGGAAACCTTTTTCCTGCCAAAATTTGTGACATTATTCACAGGCCATACAAAATTAATAACTTAAAAATGAACCTGTTATATTTAATTAACCCCTACCTAATGTGATGACTGGGTCTTGGTATGGCACGGTGGGTTAATGCGCCAGACTGCAAAGCTGCTTGAACTGCAAGAACGGTGGTTTAAGCTCACCAGCTGCTCCTCAGAAACCCTATAAAGGGTTGCTATGGGTCGGAACGAATTCGATGGCAATTAACAACAACAACGTGATGACAAGAACTGCAGTTGCCTTGGCAAAGCCAGACCAAATGATTTCATGAGCTTTATTACAGCTTGCTGGCCAGATGTTCCCCACCCCTGCTTTAATAGATATAGAATTATATCTATTCACACATATGATGTAAGTATTAAAAATTCTCCATGTTCAAATAATATCAAACTATTAAAATTGAGAATATAAATCATCACTATTATATTATGCTAATTAATTCTCTTAAATGATTCTCAAGTCATCTTATTAAAGACAGTGTGTCTATGATAAATTACAAGATGTTTATTTTTTCAGAAACAGATTTGATCTGAATTAATTTGAAGAATAAGTTAATGATCCTTCTTTCAGAAATAAATATAAAATCTTCCTTGATGTTATTTCCAAATTTTAATAATAAAAACAAATAACAGATGGTACATCACCAAATCTACATACCAAATTAATTTTAACTTACTAAGGATACACATAAGGAGCTCTGGTAGCGTAGTGGTTATGAATCGGACTGCAAACCTTAAGGTAAGTGGTTCGAAACTACCAGCTGCTCCGCAGGAGAAAGATGAGGCTTTCTACTCCCATAAAGATTTACACCCTCGGAAACCCTATACAGGGTCGCTATGGGTCGGAACCGACTCGATGGCACATAACAACAACAACAAAGGATACACATGAAGACACAAAATGGGAACTATCCTGATCCCTTTATCAAATTTTCTGTATACAAAGATTGGTGAAAATAAAACAATGATCATTGAAGTGCAGAGAATATTTATGTAGCGGTAACAAAATGTTTCCAAATACTTATATTTTCTTACCAATATGAATTTATTTATCAGTTTTATATTTTTATATATTCTATAACCAAGATTGTTTTAATATTCTTTTTGAAATTTCCATCCTTATTCCAGGACCAGGTAGTGTTTTGTTCTGTTGTGCATAAGGTCTGTATGAGTTGGTACTGACTCCATGGCACCAAAAAAACAAAAACAAAAAAAAAACCAACATCCCTATTCCAGGACTACTTTGATTTTATTATACACAACCAAGACCATTTTTTAAAAAGATTATGCAGATGATGGGAAAAACTACTGTTTTTCATATATTTTAGTCATGGATGTTTATGTATTTTAAGAATATTTACTTCTTTTAAATAATTTGCTGTATCCTAGACTGGTTTTTTTCTACCTCTTTAAATCAATTAAAAAAAAAAAATGCTGTCTTATTGACATGTTGTTGTTGTTGTTCCGACTCATAGTACCTTTGTTCCGACTCATAGTGACCCTGCACAGAGTTTCTGAGGCTGTAAATCTTTATGGGAGCAGAATGCCTCTTCTTTCTCCCGTGGAACTGCTGGCAGTTTTGAACTGCCAACCTTGAGCCCATGTGCCCATTTTATTGGGAGCAGAAAACATGTCCAATGAAACATCATTTCGATTGGCTGCTCATAACCAATCATCATAGAGGTAACTACCAACTGCCAAACAACTGGGAATCCTGGGTCAATCAAGTATACATAGCATCTACCTATCATTGTTGTTTGTTGGTAAGTGCTGTCAAGTTGATTCTGACCCATAGCAACCCTGTATTGCATTTTCAAGGAGCAGCTGGTGAGCTTGAACCACTGACCCTACAGGTCAAATGACTTTGCTGTCTGATGCATTGATCCACAGCGCCAGTCCACATCTTATTAATTTGGCACCTATAAACCATATGCATTATATTTAAATAAAGAAAATGGTAAAGTTATCCTTGTACCTAGCATGATATAACTAAAATACGTACAACCAAAAACGCACTGGACTCATGTACATCTCATATTTCACAAATGAACAAAGCAAAATATTTAATGCACACATGTAAAACAAAACAATATATTTTCATTTAAATGTCCAAACGGCACCTTCTTAAAGCCAGCCTCCTGCCCATAGGCACACAGCTTTACTCAGTCTATGGGCCTAGAGTCCATAGCTGCTCTGTCTTTCCATGTCACTGCCTTCACCACCTTCTCTGCTGTCACCACTTTTCCAAGCAGGGATTCCATGCACCATTCATGCTTTTCATTAATCATGATCCTGGGATCATCTCTTCCTGAAATAAAAGGTAACTACTCCCACCTTTTAGGTACACATCTTCTCGAATTACAGTTTTGACCATCACAATTAATACTCCTAACAATTACTCAGAATTGAAATAATAAAATCCTATCAACATCATCCCTCCCTCAAGGTCAGTGGTTCCACAGGAGAAAGATGAGGCTTATCTGCTCTTGTAAAGATTTACAGCCTTGGAAACCTTATACAGGGTTGCTATGAGTTGGAACGAACTCCACGGTACACCATCACCACCATCATCCACTCCTCCTTTCACTGGACCCAACTAGAAAAGAGGAAAACTAGTCATTGGGGATTCTCCCTTGTCTCTCATTCTAAAATTAAGTGCATCTGGAAAAGCTTGTAAGTCAGCTGCTTTTTGTCTTTATATATCCATGAGGAGACAAGCATATTCCTTGATCTGAAGAAGCTTCTATTCTGGTTGGAATTTGGAGCAACTACATCCATAAGCAAAAGCCCAGTTCATCAAATTTTAGCAAGTGATACTTGCTCATAATATCAAACATCTTTATCTTCATCCGGTCAGGCTGTGGGCAGCTTAGCCATAGACATCCAAGTTGAGTCAAATGGGTACCAGCTGCAAGTTTGATAGTTTACTCTCACCTCCCTGCACTTCACATCAGCTGGTTCCTTCACTCTCAACCCTAGCCCCCATAGGCTAAGTCAGTGTCCATGGGTTTAGGAGTTCACACAACTCCCTAAACTTAACCAGTGAGCCTTCCCTCTCGTCTTATCTCAAAGTCAATGGATGTCAATAAAACATATGCAAACTTCCGGACTCCAGATTGGTGGGTGGCTCAAGGGGTGAGCTCTGTCAGTTTCCTGGTCAGGGAACCAAATGTTTTAGCATTTAGAGATTCATGGTCGAAGAAACCGAGGCCACACGGAGAGGTGAAACAGAGTTTCAGATTTTCTTAAGCCGGCTGACTCAAGAGGAGCTAATTTCTCCAGATTCTGAGGCCCGAATGGAGGGCAACATGGGCCTATATAGGGTCAGAGTCGGGGAGGGGCCAGGCTACATACCTGTTTGAGGGCAGGGGGAAAACCAGGAAGATTGGTCCCATTTGGTGACCTGATTAGCATTTTATCTTGTCTTCTAGGCAGGAGAGGGCAGTGAGTGATTTTTACCTTTTAGGGTTTAAGTTCTGACCCAGAGCAACTCTGTAAAGGGTTTCCAAAGAGTGCCTGGTGAGCTTGAACCACCAAACTTGTGGTTCAAACTGACTTTGCAGTCTAGTGCATTAACCTAAGTGTCAGACCAGAATCTCTCTCTCTCTCTCTCTCTCTCTCTTTATTTATTTATATTTACATATATCTGGAGAGAGAAGTTTATTATCAAGAAAATGACTTACAATTACATTCTCAGATCACCAGAGGAATAGAGAGGGACCTCCTGTGTGCCCATTATATTAAGAGAAGGACACAACCCCAATGAAACATCTTTTCAATTGATTGGCTGCTCATAGTCAATCATCATAGAATTAACTATCCACTGCTAAAACACTGGGAATCATGACTCAATCAAATTGATATAGAACCTTAACTGTCACACTTTATACACATTTTATACATTTCTCTTATTTATAATGACAGGGGACATTGAGAACTACTCTGTGAAATCCACTGTTTTATTAACCACTTGCTTATGATTGATTCCACACTGTTATCGTTCCTCCCATGCTCTTATATTCTGGCTTATTAATAAATCCCTTTATGAGATATATGATCATTGTTTTGTTAGAATGTTTATGTTTTAGAAGAAAACTCTGGAAACGTTGCTGTTGTTGTTGTTAGGTGCCATTGAGTCGTTACCAACTCATAGCGACCTTATGCACAGCAGAACGAAACACTGCCCGATCCTGGGCCAACCTCACTATTGTTGCCACTCTTGAGTCCATCGATGCTGCCATTTGGCCAATCCATCTCGTTGTTGTTAGGTGCCTTCAAATTGTTTCCAATTTAAAGAAGAGCAGAAGGAAACACTACTGGATTGTGGGTCATCCCCACAGTCATTGCCATGTTTGACTAAATTTTTGCAGTCATGGTGTCAAAATGTCTCACTGGAGTGTTCTTCTTTTTTACTGATCCTCTACTTTACCTAGCTTGATATTCTTTTACATGCACTTGATAGCATGTCAAAGTCATCCTTACTCCTAAGGAACACTCTGACTTTACTTCTTCCAATACAGATATTTTTGTTCTTTTGGCAGTTCATGATACTTGGAATATTAATTTTCAATACCTTAATTCAAACATATCAGTTTTTCTCTGTTCTTCCTTATTAATTGTCCAGCTTTCAGATGCTGATGTTGTTAGATGCCATCGAGTCAGTACTGAACCATAAAGACCTTATGCACAGAAGAATGACACAATGTCTGAACCTGGGCCAACCTCACTACTGTTTCCACACTGGAGTCCACTTGGACAATCCATCTCATTGGGAGGCTTCCTCTTTTTCTCTGACCCTCCACCTTACCAAACATGATATCCTTCTCCAGTGACTGCTCCCTCCTGGCAATATGTCCAAAGTATAAGAGACGAAGTTTGGGCATGCTGGCCTCCAAGGAACACTCTGGCTGCACTTCTTACAACACAGATCTGTTGGTTTTATGGGCAGCCCATGGCACTTTCAATATTCTCCTCCAACACCACAACTCAAAAGCATCAATTCTTCTATGGTCATCCTTATTCACTGTCCAGCTTTCACATGCATATGAAGTTATTGAAAATACCATGGCTTGGGTCAGGTGCATCTTAGTCTTCAAGCTGATATCTTTGCTCTTCAACACTTTAAAAAGGTCTTGTGCATCAGATTGGCCCAATGCAATATGTTGTTTGATCTCTTGACTGTTGCTTCCGTGAGAGTTGATAGTTGATCCAAGAAGACTGAAGTCCTTGACAACTTCAAGCTTTTCTCCATTGATAAGAATGTTGTTTATTGGTCCTGTTGGGAAGACTTTTGTTTTCTTTACATTGAGATGTAATCCATATCGAAAGCTGTGCTTTTTGATCTTCATCAATAAATGTTTTAAGTCATCTTCACTTTCAGCAAGCAAGGTTGTATCATCTGCATATTGCAGGTTGCTATTGAGTCTTCCCCCAATCATGATGCCATGTTTTTCTTCATATAAGCCAGCTTCTCAGATTGTTTGCACAGCATACAGGTTGAATAAGTATGGTGAAAGAAAATACCTTGTCGCACACCTTTCTTAAATTTTAAATCATTCAGTGTTCCCATGTTCTGTTTGAACAACTGCCTCTTGGTCCATGTACAGATTCCTCATGAGCACAATTAAGTGTTTCAAAATACTCATACTTCTCAATGTTGTCCATAGCTTGTCATGATCCACACAAGCGAAAGTCTTTGTGTAGTCAATAAAGCACAGGCAGACATCTTTCTGATATTCTCTGCTTTCAGCCAAGATCCATCGGACATCAGAAATGATATCCCTCGTTCCACCACCTCTTCTGAATCCAGCTTGAACCGCTAGAAGTT
>NW_006408609.1:1034785-1040580 GCF_000296735.1 Chrysochloris asiatica
GTCCTCTGTTTCTGGACCATAAGATTGACTACTCCCCCTTTGTTACAAAACTTCTACCTTTACAATTGTGATAGTAACAATTAGTCATGGCAACAATTACTCACTATTGAATTATAAGAATCTTATCCTCATCTCTCGCTCACTTTTTTTTTTTCAAAGTTTTTATTGTGAATTGAGTGATAGTTTACTCACAAATCTATCTTAAAGAGCATTTTCAGAATCTTTTCTGATATGCATCTTGGTATTTTCTTTCTTCCCTTTGTTATTAATGTTCTTTTTTTTCTTTCTGTGTGGTGTTCTTTATGTCACTCATAACTCTTCTGGTCTCCAGTCATACGTATGTATGCATCAAATCTGTTCTTGAGACAGTTTCTAAATCCAAGTGTGATATACTCAAAGTTATATTTAGTTTCATGAACTTTTTTTTAATGTTTTCAGTTTCAGCTTAAACTTATAAATGAGCAATTGGTGGTCTGTTCCATACTCAGTCCCTGGCCAAGTTTTGGTAGGTGATATTGAGCTTTTCCATCATCTCTTCCCACAGATGTACTCAATTTTATTCCTGTGGATTTCATTTGGTGAGTTCCATGTTCAAAGTCTCTGTTTATATTGTTTAAAAAGGATATTTGTAATGAAAAAGTTATTGGTCTTGCAAAATTTTATTGTGCAATTCCCAGCAGAATTTCTAACACCAAGGCCATATTTTCCAACTATTGATCCTAAATTTTTGTTTCCAACTTTCATATTCCAGTCACCAGTAATTAACAACATATCTTTATTGCATATTTGATCATTTTAAAATTGAAGAAGTTGGTAAAATTCTTCAATTTATTCATCATTACATTTGGTGGTTGATATAAATTTGAATAGTACATTAATTGTTCTTCCTTGTAGGCATATAGATATCATCTTATCACAGACATCATTGCACTTCAAGGTAGATCTTGAAATTCTCTTTTTGTCAGTGAATGTGATGCCATTCCTATTCAATTTGTAATTCCTGGCATAATAAACCATATGAGTAATTGATTCAAAATGGCCAGTATGTGTCCATTTCTGTTCATTAATACCTAGAATTGAGTCTTGGTGAAGCACTGTAGGATAAGCATTTACACAACTAGCCAAAATGTCAGTGGTTCAAACTCACCAGCTGCTCCTCTGAAACCCTATGCTCGTTGCTGTGAGTTGGAACCAACTCGTCAGCACGTATCAACAGCACCTATAAATGCTTAGGATATTGATCATTATGAATTCCATACAAAGATTCGACATTAACAACCAGGTTTGAGTATCATCTATATGCATAATCACCCAAAGAAATGCTGTTTTAAGATAATATTAAAAAACAAATACTGAATGTGAAAATCCAACATTCTCAATGTAATCATGGAAAGGATATATGAAATTGATAGTGGAGATCAGAAGTAGTGATGGGCATTTGACAATTGGTTGCATATTGTGGGCTGAACAAATGATGCATTTTATTTTCCTAATTATGGTTACTATTCTATTTGCAGTCAAGTTTCTCAAGTATTTTATTATACTTTATTCCACAAAAAATGTATGGGAAATCTTTAACTCTATATCGGTGATTCACATGATAAATTATTAATTCCAGTATAATAAAGATGTTGAACATTACCAAGCAAATGTAAAACTGAAATAACAGAAAAAGAAGATATGGATAGTTCCCTGTAACTGGAAAACATTAAATAATTTGTTAATTGCATTTTAGTGTATTTTATGAAATAGACAAAATTTATACATAATGATGGATAAAGGTAATCTGGGATGACTTTCTCAGTCACAATCATATACTTTTGGAAAGAGAAGTTTTTTTTTCCATTCAGGCATTCTATCTAGTATTAATCCAAAAACAATCACCATGAATTAGTAATGAGAATTTAGGATGTGGTAAAGTAAGTAGCCAACACATATGTTAAAAATAACAAATGTATATCTGAAAGGTTAGTTTACATAGTATAGATAAGTAAGGAAAATATTGTTCCTTTTATAACATATATGTAAGTCTGTCCTTCAGACGTTCCTGAAACCTATGAAAAAACAAAAGTCCATGCACTCTTTCTGCTTCTGTTTGTGTCTAGCCCTTTTACTGCTTCTGCCTCTGTTTTTTTTCCCAACATTTCTCAACCTGAAGGCAAGGAACGTCTGCTACAACCTTTTAATATTATGACTTTATTTTTATTATTATCTAAAAATATATCCATAATACATAATCTGTAAAATACACTTTACAAATATGTAGGGGACCACATGCTTTTATGGTAGATCCTCTTAGTGAAAGTAGGATCATTTCAGTCATTACAGAACATAGTGAAACTAATTGTGGAAGACTTGTTATATATAAACAATGAATGGAATCAAGGTAACATAGAATGCTATACCATTGAGTGCTGCAGTATTGGGAAAACACTAATAAGAGAGTTGTCATCATAATGTATATGTGAATATAAGCATGAGAATTGAACAACATTTTTTCATTGCAGTCAGAAGGCTATTTACATTGCAAATTACATCGCATTGCAGAAAAATAATGTCATCTCTGTTTCATTTAGTTAATTCAAAACCAAATGCTTCTAATCTCAATTTTATTGGTCATCCGGTGTTTAATTTTAGTTGCTGATTTATATTTCAAGAACTATAAGCAGGAAGAGTTTTTAATCTATTTTTGTACATGTGGTAAATATACTGTATGTTAACACTGAAACCCTATAGAATTTTCTTTTCAATAATAACTGTAGTTTTGTTTTGTTGTTGTTAAGTGCTGTAGAGTTTGTTCTGACTTACGGAAAACCTGTATAGGGTTTCCAAGGAGTAGCTGATGGGTTTGAACTGCCATCCTTGTGGTTAGCAGCCCAGTGCTTATCCTACATCAGGACTTTGACTATAGTTTAGGAGCCCTATCTTAGTCAAGTTTAAAAAAAAGAGAGAAGAAATCAAACACTGTAGCTTCACTGAGATCAGAAGAAAACAAGTAAAATTAAAATAAAAAAAACAGATAAAAAGAGCAAAATGAAAGAAATAAAAATAAATACACTTTTGTCTGTTCAGTTTAGCCTCTCTACTTCTACCATCCACATGTGGAAGGTGTGATGTTAATCCAAAACATTACACCTTGATGATTGCTTTCAAAGCCAATGAATTCCTTCTCTGGAACTTTATTATTTAGGAAATTTTGGCCTGACTTTTAAATGCTTAAATTACTAGAATAAACCAACCACTGTTAGTGACAATTTTTTCTACTTTATGGAGAAAGTAGTTGTGGAGAGAGAATGAAACTGGAAATCGGAGGGGAACTTGTTTTCTAGATTCTTGATGTTCTTCATCTCCCCCCTTGGATCCACCATTTATGTTTTCTTCCTGGGTATTTGACACTTCTTTGACTTCATTGCTATGAATAGAAAATTAACTTTTCATTTTTTAATCAAGCTTTGAATGTCACATTTGTTCTCTAGGAAATTCTATTGAGTCTAACATTTTTAAGTTTTAGTCAATACAAATACCCTTATTTGCAGAAGGAAAAATAACTCCAATCCACTTAACTAATGGCAAACAAGAATTATTTTAAAGAATGTTTTTAGCAGGGCATACTTAAAAATTCTTATTTGTAATTTGTTCTGTTATACATTGGGTTGTTATGAATCAGAAATGACTCAGTGGTATCTGGCAACAATTCATAATGAGATTAATAATTTTTCCTAAAATGTTGCTAGCAGAATAAACAACATTTGAGGAAGAAGATGGTGATTTTTCAAGGAGGGTTTTTTGTTTTTTTTTTAGTTATAAAATTATTGCAAGATAAAAATAATATTTTAATGGCACTTTATATCAAACACAAAGAAATTTGGAATCATACTGAAAATTATTTCTGATTTCAATTGAGTCAAGTTTAAACCTTATTTATTCTATGCACAAACAGCAGATAAGTTAGGGATTTTTTCCCAATTGATTAATTTAATGAAGAAAAAAACTCCATGAAAATTTATTTATGCAGATATCATATTGTGAATTACTTAATTCACTGTAGCCTATACACAGTCTCTGACAACTCATACTTGCCCAATTCTTTTCTTTTCTGTATTGTCTGCTACAGGAATACAGGAAAGTTGCTCCTCTGTGTCTTTTTTTGTGCTAATAGCTAGCTGTACTTAGCTACCTCACTGTAGGCATTTTTATAGTATATCAAAGGATCACATAAAACTTAAAAGATCACATCTTGAAAGAGATGAGGTGTGAAATTAAAGGGAAGTAGGGCCAGAAAACTTGACTGCCTCCAGCAGTGTAGGAATTTGAATAAACATAATATCAAAGTAAGAATGTTGCTGTTGATAAGTGCCTTCCTGTCAGTTTCCCAGGCTGTAAATCTTTGCAGGTGTAAAAAGTACCATCTTTTTCCAAAGGAGTGGCTGGTGGACTTGAACTGCCAACCTTATGGTTCCCAGTCCTGTGCTTATCCTACAGAACATCAGCACTCCTAATTAGGGTGTAAGTGTCTTAATTATTACAACCTACAGAGGTTTCTGTGGACTGCAGAATGAATTTAGTCATAATTTCTATGGGAAAATTTCCCAATCAGTTTACAAGCACATTCATGTAATATAATTTAATTGTAATATAAATGTAATATAAATTAATTGTAATATAATTAATTCAGAATTGTGTTTAATTCATTTACAGTTTTGTAAGTATGATTTATTTAATTATACTAATTAATCAATGAATATAATAACATATGTTGTTATTTTTAAAGTAATGATGGCAACAATGGGCTTAAACATATCAATTGTGATGGTGGCATAGGACTAGGCAGTGTTTTATTCTGTTGTGCATGTTGTTCTTATTAAGTGCTGTTGAGTCAATAGAGACCCTGTATTTCCAAGGAGAAGCTGGTGGATTTGAACTTTTTTTGTGCTACAAAATCCAGTGCTGATCATACAGCGCCACACCAGGATTCCATACAGTATAAATGTGACTTTGTTTCAAGATTCTCGTTCATTTTAAAGACTCTTTTTATTATACATCAGCTGCTATAATGACTGAATAGTCAACATCCCAGTTATGACAGATATGACTTAGATCTGTAAAATACCATGTTCAATTAGTTGTTTCCTCTCCTGGGAGTGCAATATGTGTCTGAGCAGATATATTTGCCAAGGCCATTACTGATTTGTCAATGCCAACTCTTAGAGACCCTATGGGATCAGCAGAATGCCCACAGGATTTCCCAGACTGTAGTCTTTCTTGAGGTAGACAGCTATTTCTTTCTCTTGCAGAGCATGCTGGTGGATTCAAACAACTGATCTTTCAGTTAGCAACCAAAAACATCTCATGATATATTAAGGATGAATTTATTTTAGAAATTAAAAGCTATTTAAAATACTTTCCTATTTTTCAGCTTCTTAAATTATCACATGTACCAAAATACTAATTTTAAATAACTAAGAAGCATTAAGGAAAATACAAAATAGATGTAGCTAAGCCCATTGTTCAATAATTAAATAAAATGTCTTAGAAAACACAAATTCCAACTTTTAGGTCGAAAAGAATTATATAATACACTTAGTCAAAATAAATATCTGGAAATGTTTCTGTAATGTTTATATGTTTTAATGTATACTAATTATACTCAATCATTTCTAATGAAATTAGTCATTTTATATAAAATTTAGTCATCAAATAAAGAAAATCAATATTTTGTTTTTAATTAGAATTGATTAAGATTACAAGTTCTGATGCGGCACTGTGGGCTAATACGTCAGACTGCAAAGTCATTT
>NW_006408609.1:1042950-1055467 GCF_000296735.1 Chrysochloris asiatica
CCTCCTCTGAATCCGGTTTGAACCTCTGAAAGTTCTTTGTCAGTGTACACTTACAGCCATTTCTGTATTACCTTTAATAAAACTTTACTTGCATGGAATATCAAAGATATTGTCCGATGATTTTGTTATCCTTAAGTATTTATTCTTTGATATGGTTTGGTAGTGGCTGTATGCCGTGGAGTTGGTTCTGACTTATAGTGACCTTGTACAGGGTTTCCGAGCCCATAAATCTTTATGGAAGAAGAACGCTTCATCTTTCTCCCACGGAGCAGCTGGTGGTTTCGAACTGCTAACCTTGTGGTTTGCAGGCCGATTCGTAACCACTACACTACCAGAGCTCCTTTGATATGGCTTAGTTGTAATAATTTTAAACCTTGAAACATGTAATCATACTGGTTTCAATAAAAATGACAGCCTTTAAGTGGACCAAAAGTTAGAAGAAAAAAGGCACACAAGAGATCAAAATGACCATTGGTTTAGTGTTATATTCCCAGTGGACAATAGGTGACAAAGACTAACCTGGGGGTCATAGGACTGACAGAATTGGCAGTAGTATGATAGATCAGAAGTTAAATAACTTAATTATGCAGAACAAATGGGTTTCAAAGGAGAGGAATGTTTATGACCAGACTATACCAAAACTACCTAGATTCAGGAACTACCTTTCTGATGAATAAAAATGAATGAAGTTTTGGTAAAGACTACAGTTTAAGTAAAGGAGAATCATTATGTGGCAGAGAAGAGAGGAGGTTAAGAGTTATAAGAATGTTCAGAATTTTAGAAAAAGAATTTGACAAAAGTTACCTGTTCTTAATATTTTAGTAGTGATATATATTGGCTGGAGTCCTGGCATGGCTCTGTGGGATAAAGCACTGGACCGCAAGGCCAGCTTGAACTACAAGGTCAACCATTCAAACTGCTGCATCTGCTGCTCCTTGGTAACCCTGTACAGGGATACTAGGAGTCTGAACTGACTCGTCGGCACTTAACAACAACAACAACAAATACACTGGTAGTATCCAGGTTAGAAAAGGAACAGTTGCTGAGTCTGAGGTGGTGATACATTTCAGCATGTGATGCTGATCTCTGACATACATAAATTCGGGTGAAACCCATGCATGTATGCTCCATTTTCACAAATTTATTGAGGGACAGTAGCTAACTTAACAGATTGCTTCTAGTCTTTAAAGTTCTGCTATTATATAGTCCTTACTTCTTGTCAAACTCCTCAGAGGTTTGCATCAGTATCTTGCTCTGATGTTTATCTTAGCTCCTTCATTTTGGCTCCATAGGACAGGAGTCGTGGTATGGCACTGTGGGTTAATGTGCTGGACTGCAAAGTTGGTTTAATACTCAAGGATGCTGCTTCAAGCTCACCAGCTGCTCCTAGGAAACCCTATAGAGTGTCACTATGGGTCGGAACTGACTTGATGACACTTAACAACAAGAACAAGCACAAGAAAAAGAGCTCACACTAAAGTACCTGGGTTTGTATCTCTGGTTGAAATGCTGACTAAAAACATGATACCATACTGGTTGATGTAGCTTTTTCCATTCCATTATAACCATTGTTGTTGTCATCCTATCGATTCTAGCTCATATCAACCCCATACAACCCAGCAGAATTGCCCCATAAGGATTTCTAGACTGAATACTGGTTTATATTGCACTGTTGCACTAACACTGGACTGCTAACCACATGTTGGCTGTTCAAACCCACCAGTGATTCTTGGGAAAATGTATATAGAGTCACTCTCAATCAGAGTCGACTTGACACGAGTTAACAACAACAACAACTATCTTTAGGAAGCAGACTCCCAGGCCATTTGAACAACTATTTTTTGGTTAGAAGTTGAGTGCTTAACTATTGCATCTTCAGGGCCATTTATGAGGCTATGTTGGTGTTAGGAGCCATGGAGTCAATTCTGACTCATAGTAACCCCATGTGACAGAGTAGAACGGCCCCAGAGGGTTTTCTTGGCTATATTACTAAAAGAAATAGATTGTCAGATCTTTTCTCCTGCAGCGTATCTGGTGGGTACTTCCAAACCTCAGTTATCAGCTTAAAGCTTAAACTTTGGTGCTACATTAATGCACTTAATTGTTTATTAAAGTACTAAGAAATGATCTTATATTTATAGGTTAATTGATTATGTAGCAGAAAACAGTAAAAGCTGATTATCAAGTAACATACTGGTGTTTTGACCTAGTTGAGTCACAGGAAACATCTCAAAGCAAATGTGATTTGAAGAAGATTTAAAAATAGTAACAACAACAACAACAAAAAAAATGATGAGAAGATTTTGTTGTTAGGTGTCCTCCAGTCTGTCACAACTCTTAGTAACCCGATGTACAACAGAATGAAACACTGCCTGATTCTGCACTATCTTCACAGTCTTTACCCAGTTTGAGCACTTTGTTTCAGCCACTGTGTTAATCCATCTCATTGTGGGCCTTCCTTTTTTGCTTGACCCTTCTACTTTATCAAACATGATGTGCATTCCAGGATAACATGTTTTAAGTACATGAGACTGTGTTTTACCTTCCAAGCTTCTGAGGGACATTTCACATATAATTTTCCCAACACAGATTTCTTTATATTCAATATTCTTCACCTACACCATAATTCAAATACATCAACTATTGTCCAGTATTCTTTCTCCAGCTTTCACATGCATATGGGATGGTTGAAAATATCATGGCTTGGGTCAGGTATACATTAGTACTCAAAGTGACATCTTTGCTCCTTAATACATTTAAAGAGTTTTTTTGCAGCAGATTTACCTAATGAAATATGCTATTTGATTTCTTAACTGATGCTTGTTTGGGCATTGTTTGTAAATCCAAGTAAAATGAAATCCTTGACAACTTCAGTCTTTTCCTCACTTATGATGTTTGTTTGTACAATTGTGAGAATTTTGTTGTCTTTGCATTGAGGAGTAATAAATCCATCTTGGAGACTATAGTATTTGATCTTCACCAGTAAGTGCTTCAAATCCTCTTTACTTTCTTCAAGCAAAGTTGTATCATCTTCATAGCACAAATTATCAATGAGATTTCCTCAAATCCTGATGCTGGATTCTTCATATAGTCAAAGTTCTCAGCTTAATTATTCAGCATATAGATTCAATAAATACATAGATACAGCCCTGATGAACATATTTCCTGTTCTTAAACCATAAATGCCCCATTATTCTGTTTGAATGATTGCTTCTTTTTTATGTGCAGGTTCCATATGAGGACTATTAAGTATCATGGAATTCTCATACTTTGAAAAACATACACACAGTTGATTGTTTTTGCACCGTCAATAAGACACAAGTAAAACTAGTTTTGGTTTGCTATGCAGTAAATGACATATTGAAGAGGAATAGTGTCACTTTCATTATAAAAAAGGACATTTCAAGATCTATCCTGAACTGTAACACTGTCAATGGTAGGAAAATCTCCATAATCCTACAATGAAGATGAATTAATATAGCTATCATTTAGATTTACACACCAATCACTAATGCCAAACATGAAGAAATTAAAGGGTTTTACAGATTTGACTGTTTAATTTAACAAACAACATACAATCAAAGTTCATTGAGAATTACTGGTGATTGGGCTGCAAAAGTAGGAAACAAATAACTATTAGTAGTTCAAATATATAGCCCTAATGATTGCAATAACAAGGCCACAATGGATTCATTGACAGATATATATTTTCAAGAACATAGATGACACTACACATGTGGAGTTCACTTGATGCAATAAATAGTAATCAAATTGACTAAATCTGTAAATGATGAAAAAGCTTAATATTACCAGTCAGAGCAAGCCCTGGGGCTGACTGCAAAATAGATCATCATTTGCTCATATTCAATTTCAAGTTGAAGTTAAAAACATTTAAAACAAGTCCACAAGAGACAAAATATAAACTTAACTATGTTGTTGTTAACTGCCATCAAGTCAGTTCCGACTCATAGGGATACTCTACAAGGTTTCTAAGGAGCAGCTGATGGGTTTGAACTACTGACCTTTTGGTCTGCAGTACAGTCCACCAATGAATTTAGCAAACATCTCAAAAATAGACTTGATGCATTGAATACTAATGACCAAAGACTAGAAAAATTGTGGGATGACATCAAGGACATCATACATAAAGAAATCTAAAGGTCATTAAAAAGACATAAAATAAAGAAGAAACTGGATATCAGAAGAGACTACCAAACTTACTCTTAATGTAGACTACATAATGTAAATGGAAGGAATTATTAAATAAAAGATGTGCATGGGAAATTTCAAAGGGTAGCTTGAAAAGATAAAGTAAAATATTATACCAAATATGCAAAGACCTGGTGTTCAAAAACAAAAAGGAGAGAACACCCACAGAATTTCTCAAATTGAAAGAACTGTAGAAAAATCTCCAGCATCAAGTTGGTGAATTTGAATCACTGACCTTTGGGTTCAAACTGACCTTGTGTTCAAGTGTTTGTCTTACAGTGCCACACCAGGACTCCATATAGATGCTAAAACTTTATTAAAATATGTACCTATGTTCAGTTCATTTTATGTGCATTACATCAAATATGTCATATTTAGTAACATGGGAAAAAAGAATATATAGAAAGAGGCCAAGGTGGAAAAAGGTCAATCGTGACAGTACAGACAAGAGACTATGGTGATATTTTCTATACTGGGTGTAGAACAGATTGAGGGAAATTTGAAGATTAGCTAATCCACTTAGAGATGCTATCAATAGAACTCAATGATGATTTGGAAATCAAAAGGAGTCAGGGAGGGAAGAAACAAATACTCTGTTCTCCACAAATACCTAGGCAGCATCTATAGATATTAGTGATGGTTTGTGCATAAAAGCAGGTGAGGGGTATATGCTTCTCAGGATAATATCATGTTGTTGTTGTTGTTAAGCACTGTCGAGTTGATTCCGACCCATAGCAGTCCTGTATAGGGTTTTCAAGGAGCAGATGGTGAGCTTGAACTGCCACCCTTGCAATTCAAATTGACTTTACAGTCCAGCACATTAATCCACAGCACTATGCTAGGACTCCATAATATCATGGTGGTGGTGGTGGTTATGTGCCATGGAGTCAGTGCTGACTCATAACGACCCTGTACACATATCATGAGTTCCTGATATATACTTACATGAAATGTAGTGAAAAGTAGTTAAGAATTCATTTTTGAAAATATTAAATTTCAAATGACTATGAGGTTAATTTCTGGTATGGTGCTACAGAATCAGCACTGGACTTCGAATCACAAAGTTGACTATTCAAAATCAGTAATTGCCCCTTGGAAACAGGGTCATTATGAGTCAGAATCAACTTGAAGGCACTTAACAATGAGGTAGCTAAGTGAAGATGTTATATGACTACATGAATGTATATTTTAAGATCCAGAACTCAGAGAATTATCTACCAGAACTCATAGGTGTTTATAGATGGGTTTATCCAGAAAAAAAATGTAGGAAGAGGAAAATGTCCAGGATTCAAAACTTAAGAATATGGGAGAGTAGAAGAGGACCCAAAAAGTAATCAGAATTTTTTTGTGGTCAGGAAGTTAGGAAGAAAAATAAACAGTATGCCAAAACAGAGTCCTAGTGGAGAGAATTTCCAAACAATAGATGGTAAACCAGTGCTAAACATTGCTTACAATAATTATTGACTACCTTCATAAACAAAATTTCTATTCCATCATGGAAGGACTGTCACCTAATTGTGATTGGAAAAGTGAACGGAAAATAAGACCATTAAGATGTTGAATAAAGATAACTCTTTAATATTTAATAGCAAAATTGCTTCAAACTAATTGTAAAATTGCTTCAAAATAAATAATGCCAAAACTTGAATAGAGTAAGAATGCATTTGCTGTTGTTAGTTGGTGCCATCGATTTGGTTCCAAATCATAGGGACCTTGCACACAACAGAACAAAACTCTGCCCAGTTCTGCGCCAACCTCACAATTGTTGCTATACTTGAGCCCATCCATAGCTACTGCCACTGTGCAAATCCATCTTGTTTGGTGTCTCCATGTTTTCATTGACCATCTATGTTACTAAGCATGATTTCTTTTTCCAAGGACTGGTCCCTCCTGATAATGTCTGAAATATGAGATACTAAGTCTTGTCATCCTGGTTTCTAAGGGGAATTTTGGTTGTCGTTATTCCAACAAAGATTTTTTTGTTCTTCTGGCAGTCCATAGTATGTTTAATATTCTTGTCTATCACCATAACACAAATGCATCAGTTCTTCTACAGTCTTGCTTATTCACTGTCTTACTTTAACATGCTTATGAGGCTATTGAAAATACCATGGCTTGGGTCAGGTGCATCTTTTTTCTCAAAGATCTTTGTTCTTGAACACTTTGAAAAGGTCTTGTGCATCAGATTTGCCCTTTGCAATACGTTGTTTGACTTCTTCACTGCTGCTTCCATGAGTGTTATTGATGGATCCAAGCAAAACAAAGTATCCTTTTTAATATGTTTAAACTGTAAGACTATGGAGCATGCTTGACATGGCAGGAAAAGATACAACAGGTAGATGGCAATATTGGCCTGAACAAAACAGCAAAAAGTTATTTGTTTCAGGGCAAACTTTACTAGAAAAAGGATCATAAAAGAAATAAACATCGTATAATTATCTGGTGTTATTTCTGCCATGCAAAAAGTTATGTAGGTGGGAAATTATGGCTCTTCTCTGGTTCTGGAGAACTGGGTATCACTTAGAAAATCATTTAAGGTCTTTGATGTAATTAGAAGAAAATGGTAACATATTTGAAATGTATTTTCATTTGATATTTTACTTTTCAACAAAAATGCTATTTTTAATAATGTCTTGGATTAAAAAGTGAGTACATACAATAACAACTAACAAATAGCTATTTTTACTGTTTTAATTAATAAAATGAACAATTCTACCTTGAGTGATATAATGTATTTCACTAATTTTAAAGATTATCTCAGTTGCTTCAATATAATGTGTAACTAAGAAGGCATATAATATACTTTGAAATAATTATAAATTTCCCAGTTTTCACCATGAGACATGTACGTTGTATGTGCTTTCCATTGTCATTTTTTCTTTGTTTTGGTTTTTGCTCCTCTTCTACCCTAATTCAGCTTTTTGTCTCTGATCTTGTCAAACTGGCTTAAAATAGTGTAAGTTAAGGGGGGTTAAAAAATTGAGACCATGACAAATAAGTGCATGACAGAATGCAAAAAGAAAGAAAAAAGTACCTCTGTCAAATAGTCATTCTCCTATTTCTTAGATAAAAATGTTATTATTATTTTTTTTTAGCTAAAGACTAATTTATACTTGAGGAAACCTGTTATGTATAACTTGCTGAAATACTATTCAGTGGATGAATATTTTTGATTGCTGTTTGGTAATAGAGTGAGTGCATTTCTTTTGTTTTGAATTAATGTGTTCCTCTGTGAACTTTATTCTATCACACTCTTCAGGAATGTCCACTGAGCTAATAGAAACGAAGAGAAGTAGGTACATATTCAATATAGACAGTATATCTTATCTATTGACATTATGTAGTGTTTACTCAGAACTTTGGATCATTTTATTTGCCTCTCTAGATGTCCCAATTTTGAAGTACACCAAGAGAATGTATATTTACTTAGAAGGCAAGTTTATGCTTTCGACTAACTTGAGGAACAGCAAAAAATCAAAAATGGGTCATAGCAGATCATGGCTAGGAATGTGGTAGAGAATCACATTCAGAAGTAGTCAGAAGCATAGATAAGTGTACATATATATACATCTGAAGATCAGTATCCACATGTTTGTTCCTAATGTCTTTACTAACATGCAGAAATATAAAAAATTTGCTAATTTCCCCCCAACATAATAGATACCATCAAGATTGTTATGTAGAACTAGCCCAAAGAAAATGAGCTGTCTGAAATTGCAACTGAACTTATATTTATTTTTCATAGATTGTTTAGGTGACTTGTAGTGAGAAGGAGGATATTTCATGTTTATGGCTAGTATTGATTTTGTGGTGAAATTTCTGCTCTTTTGTTAAAATAATCAATTATTCCTAAGGATGGTTGGTAAGATTTCATTAGCCAAATAAATGAAATTAATTTGCAATCTAACTGCATTTCTCTCATGATATATTGGACAGCAAATTCTTTCCTGGTAGCCTTCTCCCCAGCTCAGCTGTGTAGCTCTAAAATCACTTGGCTAGTAATTAGGTGTTTATCAGATTCTTGCTGAAAAGGCATCAGACAGTTATCTGACACAATTATCTTTGAAAATTGAATCCTCCATTTCTGGTCCTGCTGAGGACATTCAAAGGGACACTGAGTGGTTTAAAGCTAAATGCCTTTGAAAAATGCTTGCCTTCTTGAATGCATGCAATAAAATTGCCAGTCAGAGAATTTTTCCCCTACCTTTTATGCACAGCCTTTTGTCTGAGAATCTTTTTACTATAAGTCTTTGTGCATGTTGACATCTTAAAATTACTTTTGACCCGCTCTTCTGTTACTTTATTAATGTTTTCTTACTATAACATTATTAACAGACAGCCTGAAATTTAATGCTTATTCCTTTTGTCCTTGCTATTATATCTTCATAAACTAACCAATAAAAGTGAAGGCCTTTGCTAAGATTATATGTATATTTTGGATAATGATATTTCTAGAGCTGTTTGCTTTTAAGTAATGTAAAATTTTCAGGTCATTTAAGTATTAATGTGCAATCTATTCACAGCTTGTAAATTAATATTAGGGTATAAAACATAGTTATTTGGATACTAAAAAATCCAGCCTCAAGTAATAAATTTTAATTTAAATGTCACATCCATTTATAAATGATGCCCTGACTTACCTCCCAATAGATTTGAACCCGTTTTAAGATTCCATATACATTTAATACTGGATGTTTGAAATTACATTGTTTAGATGATAAAAACAAATAACAAAAAAAGCCAAGAATATATTTTTCTCTGGTTAATATTGGTCAGTATAATGTTTCTATAGGAGCCTTAGTAGTCTAGAAGGTGCCTGGTAGCCTTGGGCTGTTCACCTCCGGGTCATCAGCTCAAAAACTGGCGACTATTCTTCCAGAGAAAGATGAGGCTTTCTATTCCCGTAAGGATTTATAGCCTCAAAAACCTTATTCAGAGACACTGTGAGTCAGAACTGACTCAAAGGCATGCAGCAGTAGCAGTATCACAGTGGTTAGGTGCTCATCAATGAACAAAACGTCGATAGTTTGAACCTACCAGCCATTCTGTGGGAGAAAGTTGTGGCAGTCTGCGTCCATAAAGCTTGTTGTTGCTGTTGCTGCTGTGTGCTGTTGACTCAGTTCTGAAAGCAGCTGATGGGTTTGAACCACTGACCTTGAGGTTAGCAGTCCAGTGCTTATCTTACAGCATTACACCAACACCATCCATTAAGATTGTTGTTGTTGTTATGTGTCATCGAGTCGGTACTAACTCACAGAGAGACTATGCACAACAGAATGAATTACTGCCCAGTGCTAGGCCAACTTCACAATCATTGCTACACTTGAGCCAATTGCAGCTGCCACTGTGCCAGTCAGTCTCGTTAGGGGTCTTCCTCCTTTTCTTCACCCTTCACTTTACTTAGCATGATATCCTTCTCCAGTGACTGGTCTCTCCGGACAATATGTCCAAAGTATGAGATGAAGTTTTGCCATCCTGACTTTCAAGGAGCACTCTGGTTGTGCTTCTTCCAACACAGATCTGGTTGGTTTTTTGTTATTCCATGGTATGCTGATCCAACATTATGAATCGCATGCACTAATTATCCTACGGTCTTCCATATTTACTGTCCAATTTTTGCATGCATATGAGATTATTGAAAATACATGGCTTGGATCAGGCGCACCTTAGTTCTCAAACTGGCATCTTTGCTCTTCAGTGCTTTAAAGAGGACTCATACAGCAGATTTGCCTAATGCAATGTATCGTTTGATTTTTTGACAGCTGCTTCCATGAGTGTTGATGGTTGATCCAAGCAAAATGAAGTCTTTGACAACTTTAATCTTTTCTCAATTTTTATGAGTGTTGTCTATTGGTCCAGTTGTGAGGATTTTTGTTTTCTTTACATTGAGGTGCAATCCATACTGAAGGCTTCGGTCTTTGATCTTCATCAGCAAATATTTAAAGTCCTCTTTGCTTTCATCAAGCAAGGTTATATCATCTTCATATTGCAGGTTGTTAATGAGCCTTCCTCCAATCCTGATGCCATGTGTTTCTTCATAAAATCCAGTTTCTTGAATTATTTGCTCAGCATACAGATTGAATAAGTATGGAGAAAGAATACAACCCTGGCATACACCTTTCCTAATTTTAAACCATTTTCTAACAATTGCCTCTTGGTTTATGTACAGGTTCCTTGTGAGCACAATTAAGTGTTCTGGAATACTCATACTTCAAAATAGCTTGTCAAAAGCATTTGCCAAGTCAATAAAATACAGATAAACTTCTTTCAGGTATTTTCTGCTTTCAGCCAAGATCAATCTGGCATCAGCAATGATATCCCTCATTCCACAGCCTCTTCTGAATCCAACATGAACTTCAGGAAGTTCTCTGTCAATGTATGATTGGAGCTGTTTCTGTATCACTTTTAGTAAAACATTACTTGTATGGGGTAATAATGACATTGTCCAATGATTTCCGCATTCTGTCTAGTCACCTCTCTTTAGAATGGGCACAAATACAGATCTCTTCCATTCATATGACTAGGAAGTTGTCTTCCGAATTTCTTGGCATAGATGACTGAGTGCCTCTAGTGCCACCTCAGTTTGTTTAAAGATTTCTATTTTTATTCCATCAATTCCCAGTGCATTGTTCTTTGCCAACGCTTTCAATGCACACTGGACTTCTTCCTTCGGGATCATTGGCTCTTGATCATATGTGACCTCTCGAAATGGTTGAACATTGACCATTTCTTTTTTGTTTTGTGACTCTGTACATTCCTTCCATCTTCTTTTAATGCTTTCTGCATCATTCAATAATTTGCCCATAGAATCCTTCAATACTGCAAGTCATGGTTTGATTTTTTTCTCCATTTCTCTCAACTTGAGAAATGCTGAAAGTGTTCTTCCCTTTGAGTTTTCCAACTCCAGGTATTTGCACATTTCATTATAATATTAGATTTTGTCTTCTTGAGATGACCCTTGAAATCTTCTGTTCAATTCTTGAACGTCTTCACTTCTTCCTATGCTTTAGCAACTCTACACTGGAGAACAAGTTTCAGAGTCTCCTATGACATTCATTTTGGTCTTTTCTTTCTTCCTTGTTTTCTTGTTGTTGTTAGGTGACATCGAGTTGGTACTGACTCATAGTGACCCTGTGCACAACAGAATGAAACACCGCCCAATCCTGGGCCAGCCTCATAATTGTTGCTACCACTTGACCAATCCATCTCTCTGGGGGGTCTTCCTATTTTTCTCTGACCCTCCACATTACCATTGTTTTCTTAATGACCTTTTATTTTCTTCTTATATGTTATTCTTGATGTTATTCCACAACTCTTATGGTCTTCGGGCTTCAGTGTTTAATGCATCAAAATCTGTTCTTCAGATGATTTCTAGATTCAGGTGGAACATATTCAAGGTCATATTTTGGCTATCATGGACTTATTGTAATTTTCTTCAGCTTCAGCCTGAATTTGCATATAAGCAATTGTTGGTCTGTTCCACAGTATGCTCCTGGCCTTGTTTTGTTTTGGTTGATGATATGGAGCTTTGCTACCATCTCTTTCCACAGATGTAGTCAATTTGATTTCTGTGTACTCCATCTGCTGAGGTCCAGATGTATAGTTGTGTTTTATGTTGTTTAAAAATTTTTTTTTGCAATGAAAAAGTCATTTATCTTGCAAAATTCTATCATGAAATCTCCAACATCATTTCTGTCACCAAGGCCATATTTTACTACCACTGATCCATCCTCTTTGTTTCCCATCTTTGCATTCCAATAGCCAGTAATTAGCAAAGCATTTTGATCGCATGTTTGATCAATTTCAGATTGAAAATGTTAATAGAATTCTTTAACTTCATCATCACTGGCTTTAGTGGTTGGTGCACAAATTTGAATAATGGTGGTATTAACTGGTCTTCCATGTAGGCATGTGGATAGCATCCTATCACAAACAGTGTTTTACTTCATGACAGATCTTGATATATTCTTTTTGATGATGAATGTGACACTACTCCTCTTCAGTTTGTCATTACTGGTATAGCAAGCCATGTGATTGTCACATTCAAAATGGCCAATAGCAGTCCATTTCAGCTCACTGATGCCTAAGATAGCGATGTTTATGTTTCCCTTTCTGTTTTTTTTTTTAGATTTTTGTAAAATTTAATGTGGTGGAAAGGAAACAATTTAAATTTGGATTACCCAAACTGTTCATATATTTTGCCATTTTCCTGTTCAGTTATTTCTCATTTTCTTCTTTTTCAAGTTTTTATTGTGAACTGAGTGAAAGTTTATAGGCAGATCATCAGTTTTACATTAAAAAAATTATA
>NW_006408609.1:1055887-1063301 GCF_000296735.1 Chrysochloris asiatica
TGTCTCAAAGCTCATTTGAAATCTGTCTACTGTGGGTGACCCTGCTGGCATTTTAAATACTCATGGCATAGCTTTCAGAATGACATGAGCACACAAGCCACCACCATATAACAAACCAATAGATGGATGTAATACATAAAGATCAGTCTTGGAAACCCTGTCGTAAAGTTCTACTCTCTAACAGAGTCTGAATTGGAGCAATAACAATGGATTTGTTTTTCATTTACATTATTTTTCAAGATTTTTGTTTTTAATAGCCTAAGTGAACCTGGTGTGTATCTGTAGGATAAGCAGTGGACCACAAGGTCAGTGGTGCAATCTCACCAGCTGCTCCTCAAAAAACCCTATACTGGTTTGCTGAGTCAGAAACAACTTGACAGCATTTAACAACAGCAATCTAATAACTATCTTCAAAGGAGTTATTTCATTAATTATATAGCTTTGGAATGCTGGTATGGTGCTGTAGGATAAGCATTGGGTGGCTAAACAGGAAGTAGGTGGTTCAAATCTATCAGCCACTCCATAGAATCCCTATAGAGGGTTGCTGTGGGTCACAACCAACTTGACTGCACTTAACAGCAACAACAGCAGAGATTTGGTGCTTGTAGTTCCAGCTACTCTGCTAGTCCATTAGATTAGAGTCGTATTACTGTGTGAATTCTGCCACTCATTAATTAACAAATATTGAGTGCTTGCTACATGATACATATGACATTATAATAATAGAATATTGCAATAGTCAGTTATGTAATCTCATGGTCTCCAAGCTTTCCCACCTCAAGTTTAGGGCTAGCAGACCCTTTGTCCTAATTATCTAGATTTGTTCAGCACACATTTTTACTTAAATATCTCTTTCATATGAAACCGTTTATGATTTTTACCTTTTCTGTTTTTTTGCGCATCATTTCCAACAATAGTACCACGTTGATATGTCATCCAAAATGCTGCTCAAATTATGCTATTGACTTCCTGACTCTTTTCCCCTAATCTGTGCACAATCGTGCTTTTGTCCTCTCCAGTCGTAGATGATATTGGCCTGATCAACAGCTACTATTTCTTTATGATATATCTCAAATGTATAAATGTGTGATAAATATTTTGAACATTGCCTAAACCTGGGCTCTTTTGTACTCGCTTGATCCCATAATGCAGCTGTCTATGTATGTATATTCTGTTGTAAAAATGTGTCAGTTGTTTTCAGTTGCTCCTAGTCATGATGACCCTATGTAGATCGTAATGAAGCATTGCTGGGACCTTTTTCATCTTCATGATCTTTGGTATGTTTGAGTCCATATTTTAGCTATTGTACAGTGCCTTCCAACCTGGATGCCTCATCTCTGAGCATTATATAAGAGTATGTTATGTTGTGATTCATAAGATTTTCATTGCCTAAGTTTTGGAAATAGATCACCAGAGCTATTATTACTATTTTATATTTAATATATTTCATCTGGGCTGGCTTCTTTTTGCCATGCTATAAACTTTCACCGTGCAAGTATGTTGCAGTATTCATTCTCTAATCTTACAGCAGCACATAATATGTTCTAATATTATACCCTGGTGTGGCACTGTAAGATAATCACTGGACTGCTAACTACAAGGTTCAAACTCACGAACTGCTCCTTTACTGGGTCACTATGAACTGGAACTGAATCTAGACACTTAACAAAACCAAAAATATATTATTAAATGAATTAAGAATAAACACAAATATAGTCATCTTTAAATTGTTTTCTTGCTCTGCTTTGTTTTGTTTTTTAAAAAATTAGCAGGCTAGCGAAAGCATTGTTCCATTAGATATGTTATTTTTAACCTTAGCAGATATTTATATTTATTGAAGTATAAAAACAGCACAACTTAAATTTTTCCACCTTTAACTTACAATGTAGCTGGCATTAATTGCAATCTTGGTCTTTAAAGTGAAACATAAATCAGTAGACATTTCTGTTCAATTAGACTAAACAGAGAGAAGAGAATGATTGTGACTGCACTGTGAAAGCAGAAAGCATTCAGAAGAAAACTAAGTCCACTTGCTATATAACTGTTGTTGTTAAGTGCCGTCGAGTCGGTTCCGACCCATAGCGACCCTGTACAGGGTTTCCGAGTGTGTAAATCTTTACGGGAGTAGAAAGCCTCATCTTTCTCCCGCGGAGTGGCTGGTAGTTTCGAACCACTGAGCTTAGGGTTAGCAGCCCGATTCGTAACCACTACGCTAACTGGGTGGTTGTTAATTCCAGGAATTGATACAGAACATGCTTGCTAAATCAACTGTTCTGTTTTCTTTCATCTTTCCACTTTCTTGTGCTCTTACTCTCTCTCCTCTCTCCCATTCCACATTTCTCACTTTCAACATGTCAAGGAAGGCCAGTTTCATACGTAATTTTCCTCTGACTAAACTAATACCCAAACACTTTATTTTTGTTATCAGTACTAAGATAAATCAAACTTATTGGAGACAACATTTATGTTTAGAACAGTGAAGTTATTGATGTTTATCTTCAACTTAGTTTCTTTGTTCAGCTGATGAAAATCGTGCAGAAAAATAAGTCTGGAAATGGATTCACTTTCAGCTAGGATGAACAAATATCATGTATTTCTCTAATTTTCATCAGAATGATGAAAGAACAATATGATTGAAGGTCTAGTGGGCATAGAATTCATCTCTCTGAGCTAGCGTGAGCACTGCATTTTGAAAATTGCTTTTGTTTGAAAATTGCTTTCTTTTGTCTTTGTGTACATGAGTCTACTTTTAAAGAACAATCTTTGTGCATTTGAACATTCATTTCACTCATTTTGAAAAAAGTGCCAGTTTTTATATTAGCTACAAAGAAAGAAAGAAAGAAAGCAATGAAAGAAAGGGAGAAAAAAGATTCTGGTAGAGTATGTCTTTTTTTTTTTTTTTAATATTAAACCATCTTTAAATTTTGTTATCTTAAAACAACTTCACATATATAGTCTTTTTTTTTTTTTAAAAAAAAACAAGGGTGACAACTAGTTTTGTTTGAAGCAACCCTATAATTAAAGTGAAAAGAAAATTAAAATCCCCATTTTCTGCCTTTACCTTTGCCTCTGTGTAAGCAATACTAATGAACCTCACTATTTTTAGGGTGAAATATTGATTTGAGCTCTTCAACATTTATTCCCTTCTCCCCAAGGATTTGTGGAGTTTAATTTGCCATTGATTCTTTAATAATTATGGTTTCTACAGTAGAGAAACTGGTGTTTTTCTTCATCATGCACTACAGATAGTACATAATGTTTATTTTAGTACATAGCTGCTTTTCTATCATTCTGATAACATAGTCTAACCAGTGGTTGACAATCATCTTATTGACTTACTGATTTTATATTGAAGTTTTAAAATGCAGATTTGTCTCAGAAGGTATTATATGAAAAATAAATTTAATTTAAAAACCATGTTATTGTTATTGTTAGGTGTCTTTGAGTTGATTCCAACTTATAGTTATCCTGTGCACAACAGAACAAAACACTGCCATCATCACTGTTATTATATTCAAGCCCATTGTTGCCAGCATTACCGTATACCACTGATAACATGCCAGTTTCAACACACTGAGACAACACCAAACAGGAAGCTGAACTTTCTGTATTTCATTATTTTGACCATAGTTTTATTTGTTTGTTTGTTTTAAATCTAAGTCAGCATTTTAAGTATTTTATATGCAGTGCTTTAGGAAATGTCTAATGCTTTAGCTTTTCATTTTGCAGCAATAATAAAATATTAATTTGTCCTTTCTTTGTGTTCATTGGCCTAAAATTTGAAACAGTAATATCTTTAGTAGTCTAACAACATCTTTAATAATTTAATATAATCAGTTAGTTGTTGTGGTAGTTGGTAGGTGCCCTTAAATTGATCCTAAATCATAACAGCCTGCATAAAGCAGAATGAAACACTACCCAAACCTTGTTATCCTCACAATTGTTGCTATGTTTGAGTCCATTGTTGCTGCCATGGCATTAATCCATGTCATTGACAGCCTTCCTCTTTTTCATTGACCCTCTACTTTACCAAGCATAATGTCCTTCTACAGGGATTTATCCTTACTGGCAACATGTCCAAAGTACAAGAGTTGAAGTCTCACCACCATCACTTTCAAGGGGTAATCTGACCATCTTCCAAAACAGATTTGTTCATTCTTCTGTCAGTATACAGTAATTCATCATAGTTCTGGTAGTCTGTATTCTTTGCCAACACCATAATTCAACTGCATCATTTCTTCTGTGATCTTTTTTATGTATTTTTCAGCTGTCACATGCATATGAGATGATTGAAAATACCATGGCTTAGGTCAGGTGCATCTTAGTCATCAAAGTGGTATCTTTTCTCTGTAACACTTTTGAACGATTTTTGAAAACAGTTTTCCTTAATGCAATATATCTTTTGATTTCTTGACTGCTGCTTCCATGAGCCTTGATTGTTGTTGTAAGGTGCCATTGGATAGGTTCTGACTCACAGCAACCCTGTGTACTACAGATAGACACTAGCCTGTGCCATCCTCCTGATGGTTGTTTTGTCTGAGCCCACTGTTGTCACTGTGTCTATCTATATTGTTGGGGGTCTTCCTCTTTTATTCTGACCCTTCGCTTTACTAAGCCTGAAGGCCTTCACCAAAGACTGGTTTCTTCACATGTCCAAAGTACAAAATCTTGTCATCCTCACTTCTAAGAAACATTCTTCCTATACTTCTTCCATAGCACATAATCGTTTCTTTAATTCAAAACCATGTATATATGCACTCTTACAACTTTGATTCTAGATGTTTTGTGTATATATCCCAGGGGAAAGTATATTTATATTCATAAAGTATTATGGTTGTGGTTTGCATTTATTGTATCTTAATGCTCAGAAAGCTTCTAAATATAATTGCATAGCATTATTCACTGAAACCAATTATCCTGATATTGTTAATATATCAAAATGTAAGATTTATTAATAGTCTATTTAATAATAAGGTTTTATGCTTTATTTGTGCACTTTAATTTTCAAAACACTCGAATTCAAACATTTGAGCTATTTAAATGATGAGAATACAATAGTAAAAATGCAGTTGCCAGTTTTTATTTGTGGTGATACCTTAGTATGTGTGTGTATATATATATATATATATATATATATGTATATATATATGTCCATTTACTATGTAAACTTGTGAGTACAGTGCCTTTGTAGGATAAGCACTGGACTGAGAATCACAAAGTTGGTGATCTGTGCCCATCAGTTGCTCTGCACCAGAAATATAAGTCTTTCTGCTCCTGCAAAGATTTATAGTATCAGAAACCCTGTACAGAGTTGTTATGAGTTGGGACCAACTTGATGACACTTAACAACAACTTTGTAAATATACATAACTGTCCTTGTTGTTGCTTAGTGCCATCAATTAATTTGACCTCTAGTACTTCTCCTTTCTCTTTTCCTCCTCACCTCTAATTCCCACTCTGCTTGTGACTTCTGGGTTTTCCATGTCTGTCACACCAGTGACTGATAGGTTTCTACAAAATGAAGTGGAGGCCTTGTCTGACCTTCACAGGTGGGAATTAGAATCAAACTCCACATCAGCCAAAAGCTGATTCCTAGGAGTCAGAGGTCAGACATTCTTCCACCCTCCAACCTTCCGTAACAATTCTCATACCAACCATCTCTTCCATGGCACTCTATACGTTTCTGCTACATTTGCAAATTTGTTTTAATGACCATACAGAAGTCACAGACAATATTCACAGTTATAAGACTTAATAGGAAATTTAATGGTACAATTTGGGCCAGGAGCACCTCTTCTAAGTCATGCCCACAGGCACACCACTCTTGTCCTTGGCCTCTCAGCCATACAATCCATCAAACCTTTACCCTACTTATCAAGGTGTTGTTACAAAGCTCCTTTAGCACTGTGAATAAATGCCTAAATGGCACAGAATTATGCAAACCAGTCTTCTGCTCAAAAGCACTGAACTGTACTTGCTCAACCGGAATCCCTCTACTCTGTTTCATCTACTCCGTGCTAACACCTTTGTAGCCTCTGGAATCTAACCTTCTCCGTATAGGGATCTCAGGGTGCAATGGACATGCCGTACTTGTGCTTCTTTTTTCTTGACAGTAGTGAGATGCCTGTACTGGTTTCTGAGATGGCTCATTTTAAAGCTACCAGGAAGGCAAAACTGACCAACTTTTATGTTAAACTTTCATATACCCTATTTGCATGCTCCTGTCCACTTCTTGTTGTTGTTAAGTACCCTCGAGTCAGTTCTGACCCATAGCGACCTTGTATAGGGTTTCCGAGGAGCAGATGGTGAGCTTGAACCACCAACTTTGTGGTTTAAACGACTTTACAATCGGATGCATTAACCCACAGCGCCATACCAGTACTCCCCTGCCCACTCATTTAGTCGGAATGACAAAGTCTATTGATAAAGGAAACATATCAAATAAATTCACAGTGCTACCGTCACTTTTTCCTTCCTAACAGACCAAGGTCTCAGAACTCTGACAATCCCTTCCTTTTACTAGCTCCTTTTTTTTTTTTTTTTTTTCCGGGACCGGTGTAGGAGTAGACGGAAGGAATTGAGATTGGGCATGGCGGGGGTAGGAAGCACATCCATAAACAAGAAAACAGCGAGCTTGAAAGAATACTGATTTGACTATTAATCATAATAAAACATTATAGAAGTTTTTATATATCTAGTTGAATAATGTAGTTTTAGAATTTCAATCCACTCATATAGTTACACTTTCAGATTTATTTTCTTTTGAGGATTGCATTCATTGAAAAATAAGAAAGTACAAGTAGATATTTGATAAATAGCTTCATTTTTATAAATAGTTACCTGTAGTTCTGCAGGATAATGCACAGGACCACAACATTGATTTGAACCAAAAAGCAGGTTGTTCAAACTCACCAGCTGCTACTCAGAAACCCTATACAGGGTAGCTATGAGTCGCAGATGACACTTAACAAAAATAAGAATAAATTTTATATAATTGTTAAAGAAATATGTTGTTGTTGTTGTAAAGTGCTGTCGAGTAGGCTCCGACCCATAGCGACCCAGTGTAGGGTTTCCGAGGACCAACTGGTGAGCTTGAATTGCCGACCTTGCAGTTCAAACGGCTTTGCAGTCTGGTGCATTAACCCACAGCACCACATCAGAACTCCTAAAGAAATATAGTTTATATATAATTAACTATAGAAGGAGCTCTGATAGTGTAGTGGTTACGAATCGGACTGCGAACCTTACGGTCAGCGGTTCGAAACTACCAGCCGCTCCGCGGGAGAAAGATGAGGCTTTCTACTCCCGTAAAGATTTACACCCTCGGAAACGCTGTATAGGGTCGCTATGGGTCGGAACCGACTCGACGGCACTTAACAACAACAACAACAACATAGATAAGCATAAGGAGCTC
>NW_006408609.1:1063836-1084136 GCF_000296735.1 Chrysochloris asiatica
AGTTTTGAACTGCTGACCTTTAGGTTCGCAGCCCGATTCGTAACCACTACGCTACCAGAGCATAGTCACTCTAAATTTTAAAATCATAAATAAAACAAAAGTAGACTCCTGATTCATACTTAGCTTTATTTACATCAAGAACAGAAGCAAAAACAAAACAAAACAACAACAACAACAACAAACAAACCTTATTTCAAAACAGGAAGTTTATTATTCAGGTGCACATAGTAATATAATGTTGTTGTGTTGTTAAGTGCTGTCCAGCCATTTCAGACTGATAGCAACCTTGTAGAGAGACACTAAGGAGTGGGTGGTGAGTTTGAACTGCCAACCTTATGGATCAAACTCCTTACAGTTCAGTGCATTATCCTACACAGCCACACCAGGACTCCAAATCAACTACTAGAGAAGGAGAATGAGGTAACTCATCAGCAAATAGAAACCAAGATTATAGAGCAAATGTTATATGAAAATACAGTCAAGCAGAAACTGCAGTATATTTACCTATATTTCTCTGGACGACCTAAGCTTTGTACTTAAGTGAGAAACATGGCTATAAGTCAAAATATTCAATGAAAATCTCTGTAAAGGAATTTCAGGAAAAATTGCATAGTATGAGTTACAAAATAGAACATTTCATTTATGTTTGTGCATATATTTAAATCTAAAATAATACTTACTCTCTATTGTTATTTTACATTTACATCATACAATGCATGAAAGATAATGTATTGGGGAAACATTTTTCCTATGTGATATAATTTATGAGTGGCATATGTGAATCAGGAAAGTTACAAGAACGCTAAACGCAAGATAAGAAAAATAGACTAGCAACCAAGAGTACCTCATTGGAGGCAAAGCTCTGACAGACCTGAATATTCGTAGAGTTTCTTAGAAATAATAATAACCCCAAATATCTCAAATGGAATCTGATAAATGCAGCTGTCTGGCAGGAAGATGGAGTAGCTCTTTTAAAGAAAAACTTGACAAATTAACTCTGCAATTATAAGTACTAAAGTAAAGGCAACTCAGACAAATACACACATTGGCAATAAAGATACTTGCCAGTTTATCATGTGGTTCCATTCTACAGACAACACTGTCATAACTTGGTTTTAATGTAAATCAATTAACTCATTTTTTAAAAAGTTTTCACTTATTATTATCTTTGATTGTCAGTATCTTTATAAATGCAACCTTTATTTGTTTGGGGGAGTTGGAAAAATTACATCTGAGAATGAAATCATAAGCAAATTATGTACTGCAACAGTGTTTATAGTACATATTACTAGCCACACGTAGTCCCAAGAAAGGGGGCAATTATTGCTGTTATTGTTAGGTGTTATCCAGTTGATTCTGACTCAAATCTACCCTGTGTATAACAGAACGATACACTGCCCAGTCCTATGACATCCTCACAATGGTTTTTTCACTTGAAACAATTTCAGGTGCCACTGTGTCAATCCATCTTATTGGGAGTCTTCCTCTTTTCTTCAACTTTACCTAGCTTGATGTCTTTCTTCAGGGATAGGTCCCCCTTATAACATGAATAAACTATGAGAGATGAAGTCTGGCTATCCTGGCTTCTAAGGAGCATGTTTACTTGTGATTTATTGAGTATGCAAAGGCCTTCAATTGTGTGTATCATGACAAGCTATAGACAATATTGCGAAGTATGAGTATTTTGGAACACTTAATTGTGCTTATAATATAAGATTTTGTACATGGACCAAGCGGCAGTTGTTGGAACAGAACATGGGAACAATGAATGGTTTAAAGTTAAGAAAGTTGTGCGACAGGGTTGTATTCTTTCATCATACTTTTTCAACCTGTAAACTGAGCAAATAATCTGAGAAGCTGGGTTATATGTAGAAAAACATGGCATCAGGATTGGAAGAAGACTCATTAACAACCTATGATATGCAGATAACCTTGCTTGCTGAAAGTGAAGAGGACTTAAAATACTAATTGATGAAGATCAACGACTATAGCCTTCGGTATGGATTGCATCTCAATGTAAAGAAAACAAAAATCCTCACCACTGGACCAATAAACAACATTCTTATCAATGGAGAAAAGATTGAAGTTGTCAAAGAATTCATTCTTCTTGGATCAACCATCAACACTCATGGAAGTAGCAGTCAAGAAATCAAACGATGTGTTGCATTATGCAAATCTGCTGCACAAGACCTTTTTAAAGTGTTGGAGAACACAGCGTCATCTTGAGGACTAAGGTGCATCTAACTCAAGCCATAGTATTTGCAATAACCTGATATGTATGTGAAAGCTGAACAGTGAATAAGGATAAATGTAGAAAAATTTATGCATTTGAGTTATGGTGTTGGAGGAGAATATTGAAAATGCCATGAGCTGCCAAAAAGAACAGACAGATCTGTACTGGAAAAAGTGCAGAGTGCTCCTTGGAGGCCAGGATGGCCAAACTTCGGACATATTGTCAGGAGGGACCAGTTGCTAAAGAAGGGTACTATGTTTGGTAAAGTGAGGGGTGAGAGAAAAAGAGGAAGACCCCCCCCCCAGTGAGATGGATTGGCAAAGTGGAAGTATCAGTGGGCTCAAGCATGGCAACAGTTGTGAGGTTGTGCATAGGGTCGCTAAGAGTCAGTACCAACTTGATGGCATCTAAAAACAACAAGGAACATTCTGGTTATACTTTTTTTCCAGCACAGATTTGTTTATTCTGGAAATCCATAGTATTTTTAATATTACTCTACAACACAATAACTCAAAGGTATCAAGTTCTTCTAAGACCTAACTTATTCACTGTTGACGTTTCGTATGCATATGAGGCTATTCACTGTTGACGTTTCATATGCATATGAGGCTATTGAAAATACCAAGGCACCTTAGACCTTAAATTGACCTCTCTGCCCTTAAGCACTTTATTTATTTATTTTAAAGTTTTTATTGTGAATTGAGAGAAATTTACAGGCAGATCATCAGTTTTGCATTCAACAAATCATATACTTTGTTTCATTACAATTATTATGATCCCCTCCTTATACCATCATTTAACAGTATTTCTCTCTATTCATTTCAGCTTTTTTTTTTTTTTTTTTTTTTTAACACTCTAGCATATATAATAATTTACAACACCAAAGGGCACATTCTGCAAATAAGCCTCCTGGATGCCAGCTCTCAGTCCCTCACTTTCCATGAATCTAGAGTCCTCAACTGCTCCCCCTCTCCATGACCCCATCTCTGCCTGCATCTCTGGTGTTGCTGCTTTGCTAGATAAGGTCCTACATTCCACTTGTGCTTTTCTCCCTTCATGGTCCTAGGGTCCTCTGTTTCTGGACTGTTAGATTAACTACTTCCCCATTTTTGCTACAAAATTTCTTCCTTTACAATCGTGACAGTTGCAGTTAGTCATGATAACAATTTCTTACTATTGAATCATAAGAATCTTATCCCTACCTCTTTTTACCAGACCCATATAGACAAGATGAAAACTATTCAGTGGAATTCTGATTATCAAGACCTCGAGGCTAGGTCAAATGGGTACTATCTGCAAGTTTGGGTATTCTTGTGCATCTCCCCTCACTTCATTCATATCAGCTGGATGCTTTGCTCTCAGCTCTAGCCCTCTGTGGTTGTGTCCTTGTCCATGGGTTCAGGCATCCCTAGGTCTCACCACACTTTGGACCAACCAGCCCTTAAGTATTTTAAAGAGGTCTTCATAAGCAGGTCTGTCCTTTTATATCTTGACTGCTGCTTCCATGAGTACTGATAGTGGATTCAAGCAAAATGCAGCTTTTGACAACATAAATCTTTTCTCCATTTGTAATGTTGTTATTTATCCATCCTGTTGTGAAGATCTTTGTTTTCTTTATATTGAGTGCTGTGGTCTTAGATCTTCATCAATATTTTAAGTGCTTTTTCCTTTTAGAAAGCAAGGTTATATCATCCACATATCACAGGTTGCTAATGATTCCTCCTCCAATTCTGATGCCAAGTTCTTCTTCATATAATTCAGTTGTCAGATTATTTGTTAGACATACAGATTGAATAAGCATGATAAAAGAATACATTTCTGGTACACACCTTTCTTGATTTCATTGTATCTCAAATTCATTGTAAGTAGGGGACTACCTGAAGTTATGTTTCAATGAACCTACAGAATATAAGTGGTCATATATTGTTTTTTCAAGTTGCCATTATTGTGTCACAAAAAAATAAGTGATGGAATGTTGTCTTTTGTTGGAACAGATAAGTTTTTGCATTGTGCTAGGTTTCTTTATGTCTATTTATTGCTAAAAGGTTTGTTGAATAAATAAATCATAAAATATATATAAATTATAATATTCTTTTTATTATGCTATGCATTGTTAGGTTAGGTGCCCCTAAGTCTATTTTTACTCATAGAAACCTTATGCACAACAGAGCAAAACACTTTCAAAATTTCACATTAGTATGAGGCTGTTGAATATATAGGCGGGTCAGGCACACTTAAGTTCTCAAACTGACATCTTTGCTGTTGAATATTTTAAGTAGATCTTGTGGAGCAAATTTGCCTAACGCAATACTTTGATTTCTTGAATGCTACTTCCATGAGTGTTGGTGGTTGATGCAAGCAAAATGAAATCTTTGACAAAGTCAATCTTTTCTCCTTTTATCATATTGTATTTATTGCTCTAGTGGTAAGTATTTTTGCTTTCTTTACATTGAGGTGCAACCCATAAAGAAGCTGTGGTCTTGATCTTCATCGGTAAGCCCTCTTCATTTTTAGCAAACAAAGGTGTATCATCTGCATAGCAAATGTTTTTCACAAGTCTTCCTCCAATCCTGATGCCACATACTTCTTCATATAATCCAAATTCTCCGATTATTTGCTCAGAATACAGATTGAATAAGTGTAGTGAAAGAATACAACCCTGCCCCACAACTTTCCTGACTTTAAACCACTCATTACCCCCTTGTTCTGTTCGAACAACTTCCTCTTTGTCTACATACAAGTTCTTCATGAGCACAATTATGTTTTCTGGAACACTCATTCTCTGCATGGTGGTCCATAGCTTGCCATGATCCACACAGTCTAAAGCATTGTCAATAAAACACAGGTAAACATCTTTAGGGTATTCATTGCTTTCAACCCAGATACATCTGACATCAGAAATGATATGTCTTCTTCCATGTCCTCATCTGAATCTGGTTTGAACCTCTGGCAGTTCCCTATCAGTGTAATCGTACATGCCTTTTTTAATTATCTTGTACAAAATTGTATTTGCATGAGATATTAATAATATTTTATGATGATATCCACATTTCATTGGTCACCTCTTTGGAATGGGTACAAATATGGGTTTCTTCCTATCAGTTGACCAGGTAGCTGTCTTCCACATTTCTTGGCATACATGAGTGAGTGCCTCCAGTGTTGTTTCAATTTGTTGAAGGATTTCAATTGGTATTCCATCAATTCCTAAAGCCTTGTTCTTTGCCATTGCCTTCAGTGCAGCTTGGGTTTCTTCCTTCAATACCATTGGCTCATGATTATATGCTACCTCATGAAATGGTTGAACATTGACCACTTATTTATTTTTACTATAGTAACTCTGTGTATTCCTTCCATCTTCTTTTGATGCTATATGTTGTCCAAAGACACTTTCAGTTTTACAAGTCAGTATTGCTTGATTTTTTTCCCTCGGTTCTTTCATCTTGAGAAATGCTGAGCAGATTCTTCCCTACTCATTTTCTAATTCCAGATCTTAGCATACTTCATTATAATAATTGACTTTGCCTTCTGGAGCTTACCACTGAAATTTTCTATTTAGCTTTTTACCAGCACAGTTCTTCCATTTGCTTTAGCATCATTATGCTGAAAAGCAAGTTTTAGAGTTTCTTCTGACATCCATTTTGGTCTTTTCTTTTGTTCTTGTCTTCTTAGTGACCTTTTACTTTTTTCCTGTTTAACATTCTTCATGTAATTCCATAAATCTTCTGGTTTTAGGTCATCAGTGTCTAATGCATCAAATCTATTCTTGAGGTGAACTCTAAATTCAGGTAGAATATGTTCAAAGTCATATCTTGGCTCTTATGGACCTGTTTTAATTTCCTTCAGTTTCAGGCTAAACTTGCATGTGACCAGTTGATGGTCTGCCACTGGTCTCATTTTAGCTGATGACATGGAGCTTTTCCACTGTCTTTTTCCACAGATGTAGTCAGTTTGATTTCTGTGTATTCCATCTGATGAACTACATTTGTTTAATCCTCTTTTATATTGTTTAAAAAAAGGTATTTGAAATGAAGAAGTCATAGGTCTTACAACATTCTATCAGGGGTCTCCAGCATCATTTCTATCACCAAGGCCATATTGTCCAATTACTGATCCTTCCTCTTTGTTTCCAACCTTTGCATTCCAATCTCCTGTAAATATCAATAAATCTTGATAGCATGTTTGATCAATTTCAGACTTAAAAATGCAGTAGAATTCAATTTCATCACTTGCTTTAGTGATTGGAACATGAATTTGAATAGCAGTGCTACTAACTGCTTTTCCTTGTAGGTGAGTGGATATAGCATTATATTTCAAGATCGATCTAGAAATTTTCATTTTGATGATGAATGTGACAGCATTCCTCTTCAGATCATCATTCCTGACATAGTAAACATGCGATTGTCAAATTCTAAATGGACAATAGCAGTCCATTTCAGTTCACTAATGCCTATGATATTTGTGTTTATGCCTTCCATTTCATTTTTGAAAACTCAATTTTCCTAGATTTATACTTAGTGCATTCCATGTTCCAATTATTAATGGATGTTGGCAGCTGTTTCTTCTCATTTTGAAATGTGGTTCATCAGCAAATGAAGGTCCCAAAAGCTTTACTCCATCATGGTTAAATCTACTTTGAGGAGGCAGCTCTCCCCTATTCGTATTTTGAATGCCTTCCAACCTGAGGGTCTCGTTTCCGTTTCCCAAGCACTATATCTAACAATATTCTGGTGTTATTCATTGTTTCGATATTCAACAGGCAAAATACATATGAAAATATTAAATAAATTCTCAACTGTCCAAATTAATCAGTTTCCAAGTGTGGTAAAGTATGTTGATATAATGTCACATTTTGTACTTCTTCCTTAAGTTGCTATATTCATATTAGTAATATGTCCTCTTTGTAAGGTTACCGCTAAATTATTTTACCCATAACATCCCTAATAGTTATCTTTTAAGCCTTTTGGATCCCTTGTCACCTAGTGTATACCTTAATAGTTTATCTTCATGATCTGTTTTTATACCATCCCATTTTATCCTTTAATATCTTATAAATAAAGGACATTCATGGTTCAGTGATAAAAAATTAACCTTCTATTTGCAGAACTCAGGTTTGATCTCTTGCCTCTGCAAACCAAGTACAGACACCAGCATTCTGTCAGTGTAGGCTTGGTGTAGCTGTAGTGCTAACTAGGTTTCAGAGGAGCTTCCAGACTAAGACAAGCCAGAAAGAATGTCCTGGTGAACTATTCCTAAAAACCCAATTGATCACAAGTGCTGATCATCAACCAACCATGGGTGTGAGGTATGGAACCCCTTTACAGTGGATGATTTGGTTCTGAGAGTAGGTCTAAAGAGGAAGGCAATGAGAAGGGGCCTACTGGACTGAAAGAGATCACCTAAGTTCAATGTTGACTAAGCTTAGCAGCCTCCTGGTAAAACCAATAAAAGCCCAGGGACAGGGCAGATCCCTGGACTTTCCTATATGGGAGGATATGAACACCTTACACTTTCAAGAGGAGTGAGGATGTCTCCCAGGGCCACACGGGCTCTATGTTGAAAACCCTGCTCCCCTTAATCCTTTGTCCTCATCATAGGATGGAGACATCAGCAGGAAGATAAAAAAATTGGAAAATTATTCAAGACATGGGCACCATAAACATCATAAACCCTGGTCCTGGTGCATGTTAGAACTGGGAGAACCAGAAGAACACAGAAGTTACTGTCTACTGAATACAGAATTGGCCATAGAATGTCTGTAAGGAGTAGAAAGAAAACTGCTGCCATATGCATGCGGCTGAACAGCACACGAGGCTGCAGAGACCATGAGCTGGGCCGTCACAAATTTGCTGAGAATAACAGACCCATAGGAGGTGGTGGCAGTAAAACTACTTTGTATGTAACTTTTTGGGTGCGACTTGTGTGTTCTGGGTCTTATCAAAGGGAATGACATTTATGGAAGAATCATTATCAAGAAGCAGTCTTTGTGTGCACCACAATAATACATTTGTATTGTTTACATAACCTGAACATTTATCTCATGGGAGATCGTGCGGAACTAGACAGCATTAAATTCCCTTGTGCCCTGAGTCAGAACAATGTAATCGCACATTATAAGAATAATCATATATCTTGAGAATGTAGCATCAAAACATGCCAACTATCTGTCTAGCTAGCTATTTATCTCTCATCAGTAATATTTGCTTTACCTTAAATAGATAGTTATATTTTTCTCTGATCCTGTGTAAAACCTGTTGCCATGCGAGATGATTCTGACTCATGGCAACCCCATGAAGTGCTCCACATTTGTATAAAATGCATTACTTAAAGTATATATTCAGCAAATCATATTAATTTTAATTATTTTGTGTTGTATAATTTTGAGAAATAACTTTTTAAGTTCATTTGAACTAAACTTTTTCACAAGATACTTTTAACATTCTTTTCTCAACATGGCCTTTTAAAAAATATTTTTCTCTGTTTGTTTTCCTAAAGATAAAACGTATCTGTATCACTGGCCTGGTGTAATGCAAGGAAGGGACAAAAATGAAATGGAAACAATTTCCTTTTTTGGTCATAATATCACTCCTCAGCTTGTCAATGAATCACCTGTTCCTTGCACAGCTTATTCCAGGTAAGTGCCTTGTATTTTTCATCAATATTTGAACAGCTTTCTTTCTTTGTTTAAAATTCTTGTTTATTCTGTGTTGTAAATCAAATTTGTTCATTTTCTTTCAAAGTTTTCTGTCTGAGTGAATGGTTTCTGAAGTACGAGTGCTGATAAATTTCAGGGTTCAAATAATTATACTTGAATATTGAGCACTTTATTTATCACCCTCTCAAAAAAAGAAAATTGAGAAAAAATGCACTGAAGAATACTTATATTAACTAAGTAAGTTTATTTTATGGAACAACAGTTATAGGAAAAAATGTGTAACCAAAAAAATAATAAAGTCACAATGCATGTCAGTACCATAGAAAAGGAACATACAAAAGCAAAACACTTAAAACTAAAATTTGTATAAAGTACTGGCATGTTAATTAATAGACTGAACAATTTTAGAACAAAAATGTCACCTGCTGCTGCATTGCTACCGTAATTATCATAGTTTCTGGTAAATAGGAAACCTGTTTGTTGAAGTCACAATTTTATTAATAGTACCAGAATAGCACTGCCCTAAAATGCTTTACTTGAACTATTTTGTAGGAAATTAAATTAACTTAATGTTATTGTAAAGAAAAAAAATTTTTTTTAATTTGATGAATTAGTCGAAATAAAATTTCAACTTTCCTGTCAAAGGGAACGTTGAAACAAGTTATGGTTAATTTAGACATACAATGAAATTATTTATTTATTTATTTTTGCCAATTTATACATAAAAGAGTAACATATATTGTTTTATTAGCTCAAACTATGTAACTTGAATTTTGTTTGTTTGCTGTGTTGTCATATTTATTTAACTATCTGTAATTGAATATAGTTTCATTTGTGTATCCACACAGAAATTCAGCGTTAAATATTGCAAATACTACACTGGTTTGAATAGTCAACTACTGCTGGAGATAGCATTTAGGACTAAGGGGTGAGGGAGATAATAAACAGACAAATGAATTTGAATCTGTTAAAAAGATTTCCATAACTTCCTAGCAGACAAAAATTTTAAATCTGTTGTAATGAAGTGAACTTAGATACTTGGTACTAAATTAAGTTATGCTAAAATCATGATAAGATTTTTTGGTTTCTTTTGTTATTTCACCTACCCCTACTTTCCTTTCTGTCACCACTACTCAGTTGAAAATTAAATTTAGTGAATAAATCAAGTATCAAAAATTATAATATGCAAAAAGATATTTTATGTTTATATATTTGAAAAATGCAAATTAAGTATGAATTGCTTCAGTAAATAGAATATATAAAAGTGTTTTGAAAGGGGGTTTCAAAAAGTTTGTGGAAAAATTGAATTAAAAGGTAATGAAAAAAAATAAGACGATAAAGATAATGGAATTTTCTCACAATTTTTTTAAAGCTCCCTGTGTATATGATTTTGGTTCAAGCTCACCAGTTGCTCCTCAGAAATCCTGTTTTTATTGTTGTGTGCCGTGGAGTCGTGTACGACTCATAGTGTCCCTGTACAGGGTTTCCGAGGCTGTAAATCTTTACGGGAGCAGAAAGCCTCATCTCTCTCCCAAGGAGCGGCTAGTGGATTCGAACTGCTAAAGAGCTCTGGTAGCGTAGTGATTACGAATCGGGCTGTGAACCGCAAGGTCAGCAGTTCGAAACTACCAGCTGCTCCGCGAGAGAAAGATGAGGCTTTCTGCTCCCATAAAGATTTACAGCCTCGGAAACCCTATTCAGGGTCGCTATGGGTCGGAACCGACTCGACTGCACTTAACAACAACAACAACATGTATATGATTTATTTGTAATTATAAAATTATCTGGCCAGCTAAAAACATTCAAGTTTATTACATTTAGCCAATGATTCATTGAAAAAGTAATCAAAACTCAAAATGGCCAAGAAAGATTTGAAAAATACCTATTTAGATATTTGAGAGGACGAATCCATGCATTAGCGAGTGTGTTGTAAGTGTTTAGAGAACATAAAAGATTACCTATTTATTCAAGAAGACATTCTAAATTTTAGAAAGATCAATAAGAATTTGTCAGTACTCTGCTGTTTGAATCTTACATGGAAGTATTTAAAGAATTAAAGGCAGCTTAGTTACTTAGATTTACTGCTCCGAATAATATGTAAATTAGTTACAAAGGTTAAGGTATTTGTTATCAATTCATTATTATTGAAATTTCATACAGATTAGTTTCTCAGGAGCCATTTGGGAACATTACTCTTAAAATGAACAATTGGCTCCCAAACACTAGTATGCATAAAGTTGAACGTATTTTATTCAGAACTGTAGAGTTCAAGAGTTAATTCAAAGCAATTTACCTGTCAACAGAATTATGCTGTTAGCTTTTCAAAAGGAACACCTGGAGAGTGGGAGTCATTTTTGTAACTGCCAGCCCTCATATCACTGTGTTCATATGTGGGAGGTTTCAGAAAATCTGCTTGTATAGTCATTGGCCTTAGAACTTGACTTTATGTATGAATCTTACGGAATAAAATGTTGCCTGCCTGATCCTAAGACATCTCTATGACCTTTGATATGCTTGAGTCTATTACTGATACTATTGTGTCAGTCTTTCCCATTGAAGGTTTCCCTTGTTTGGGTGATCCTCCAATTTTTCAAATATGAAATCTTTCTCTAGTGATTTATCATTCTATCTGTATGAAATTTACGTCAGAATAAATATCTCAAAATTTGTCTTGATTTTGCTTCTATTGGGAGTCTCTTCTAATTATTTTATATCTATTAGAAACTCTGAATCTGGATTGATTTTAGCATTGCTAAGAGTGAGCCAAAATAAGATTAGCTTTGAAAACAAAACAAAAAACAATTTCTCAATCAACTAATTTATTTTCACGCATTTTTCTTATATGAGTTTCCTACTTCTTCAGACATTTATTTCAAAGAAAACGGGAAAAAAAGCACACTTCTTAATAAATGAGAAGTGAATGTTCTGTAGGACTTGGCTTTATGAGTGATCACTAGCGAAGGTTCTACTGTAACAAGATATCTCAGTGTTTAAAACAAAGGAGCAATTAAAACAACCTTCACAATGTGGATTATTTTATTACTATAGCAATAAAGTGACATCTAGTCAAGCTGTAACTAGGTTACTTGGTGCAATTAAATATTAAAGCATCATTTGAATATAATGTCTAGAATTAATGGATTATTCAGCCCATGTTTCTTATTTTCTTCTTTTTTTTATATACATATAAAGTACATTTTAGGAACTGTTGTTATATGCTACAACATTATTAGTGAAGTCATTTTCTAGAAGCAGTTTGAAGTAGGAGTTTGCTAGAAATAACTTGTACATTTTAGATTAATATTATTCTACTTGGTGAAAATAGAACCAACTTTCAGAGAAATATAATAATTAAGAAGTGAACTTTAGGAATGATTGGTCATTTCCAACCATTTGAGCTGCATGTAGAGTCCATTAAAACCTCCATCTTCTTTAATAAAACTACTGCTGAAGTTGTTTGCCTTGTCAATTTTTCTCATCTCTAATTCACATATGATATACACTCATAGAGCAATAGTTGTTATCTCTTGAAGCATGTTGTATCTGAGCTGTGCCACATCTTTATTTAATCTGTGCTAGAAAGGAATTTGACAGATACACATCTTTACATTTTAAGTATCAACTTGTGATTTTAACGGATGTCAAGAAGACAATTAAAGACAAATGTGAAATTACACGTTTTAAATGTATAGATGCCACATATGATGGGACTGAGCTGAAAATTTCAAGAACATTTGCAGCAAAAAAAAAAAAAAAATATTGAACTCTCATTTTCTATTTCAATATTTTAATGGAAATGCATGACAGCAACAAGCACAAGGTTGTGTTTCTATTTGAATAGATCAGACAGCCTATTTTTAAATTAAGCATGATTTATTTTTTTCCTCTCCATTCTCTAAATGTGCAGCATCATTGTCCTTCATTAATGATGCAGGTGCTGACAGGGTTATTTCCTTTGCCCTGCCTCATGTCAACAAGCCTTGAGTGTGAAATTGTCTGAAATGATTTACTGCTTACCCACTCCTCCTGTTCATCCACCACCACTTCAGTATGTTGCTGCTATACTCAAAGGAAGATAATTTCAAGAAGCTAATTGTTTGTTATCTGGGTTTGAATCATCCACATTCAGAATGTACATTTTACATAAAAACTCCTCATGAAAATGTCTAGAGGCAATAACAAATATATGAATACCAACCTCATGTATTCCTTTTTTTATGTTTTCATGTGCCCAACAGATATTGAATAGATTCTAAGAATTACATGCAATAATAATTTATTAAATTGAAAGTGAAATTTTAAAATCTCAATGTGACAGAATTTTTTTAATATTCCTTTTGAATACTTTATTTAATATTGGTGCATATATGCTTGATGAAAAAAGTTTTTACTCATAGGAATGTTTTATCAAAAGTTGTGATTAGTTTCTATGGCAAAGTATCCCTAAGCAGTGACAAGAAAGTAAACCTTTTTTAGACTCTATATAGATTGTTTGTTTCTAGGCAATTGCTCTTACTTTAACTGTATCATTTAATAATGAATCAATTAACTTAAAAAAAATGAAGAGTAATGTTATTAATTTATTTCATTAGAACACTTTTTCAGTTTTAAAGTACTTAGCATGTTATTTAACTTTTGTAATTATGCATCGATGAAGGTGTTGTTATAAATAAAACTGATTTGATTTCACATGCTACTTCATAAATCAGTATAAATAGAGAATTATTTCTCAACATGTCTTACATATATTATCTTTCCGAACAACTTTGGATGTTCATTTCAAAATAAGGAAAGTTTCCTAGTATGACAAAAATCAGTGTAACAGCAAGTCTGGATTTGAAAGTCTGCCATTTTATGGTACATGAAATTAGTCTAATTCACAGAAATGTTTAGAATCACTGCTTTAGACAAAGTTTGCATTGAAAAATATATGAATGCATTTAATGGATATCTGTTTACTGAGGAAAGGTTTTCATAACAAAAGGATGAAAGTATTTGGAAATATTTCTGTTTTATATGTGGCAAGGCTTTGGGGATTCAAACTTGAGGCCATTGTTGGCATATCTTTTTTGTTTTTGTTTGTTGTCATCTTTATTAAAATTATAGATTCAAAACCAATTGTTTATACTATAAGGAAAAGCATTAGCTCAAGACAAAGATCCATTGAACTTAATACATTTGGCAGTAGAATTTCATCTATATAATTAAATATAACTGCATAATGCTACCCTAGTGAGTACAATTTTTCCTAAACTTTTCACGCCTTAGGAAAATGTTATTACAGGAATTAAATGACTGAAATTTGTAACTAAACTAGAATAACATGCCAATTCTTCTTGGTACAGTAACTGTGTATAGCTTTCATCTTCTCTTGATGCTTCTTAACATCAATCAATACTTTTCCCACAAAACCCTTCAATATTTCAATTTGAGGCTTGAATATTTTCTTCAGTTCTTTTAGCTTGAGAAATACAGAAGGTGTTCTTCCTTTGGTTTTCTAACTCCATGTCTCTGCACTTTTCATTTCAAAGCTTTACTTTGTCTTCACAAGCAGCCCTTTGAAATTTTCTGTTCAGTATTTTACTTCATCATTTTTTTCCAGTTTCCTTATTTCTCTATGTGCAAGTGCAATTTTCAGAGTCTCTTTGTATAGCCATTTGTTTTTGTCTTTAATTTGTTTTTAATGACCTTTTGCTTTCTTTCTGTATTATGTTCTTGATGTCATCACACACCACTTCTGATTTTCAGTTATTAGTGCTTAATGCATCAAATATGTTCTTGAGATGGTTTATAAACTCAGGTGGGATATATTCAAGGTTATATTTTGAATTTCGTGGACTTGTTTTAATTTGCCTCAGCTTCAATCTGAAATTGCATATGAGCAAATGATGGTGATTTCCACTGCCCCTGGCCTTGTTTTAGCTAATAGTGTTGAACTTCTCCATTGTCTCTTACCACAAATATAGTCAGTTTGATTATTGTGTGGTCCATGTAATTGTGATTTATGTTATTGGAAAAAATGTATTTTCAATGAAGATGTTATTGGTCTTGCAAAATTCCATCATACAATTTCTATCATCATTTGTGACAACAAGACCATGTTTTCCAATTACTGTTTTTGTTTCTAACTTTTGCATTCCAGTCACCAGTAATTATCAATGCATCTTGGTTGTATGTTTGATCAGTTTCAGACCAAAGATGGTAAATTTGTTCAATTTCATCATCATTGGTTTTAGTGGTTGGGGTTTACATTTAAAAAACAGGGGTATTAACTGATATTCCTTGTTTTTGTTGTTAAGTATCCTTGAGTCATTTCCAACTCATATGGATATTATACTATAACATATAGCATTGTATTTCAAGACAGATCTTGAAATACCCTTTTTGAAGATGAATCCAATGCCATTTCTCTTCAATTTGTTGTTAGCAGCATAGTAAACCATATGAGCATCCAATTCAAAATGCCCAACACCGTTCCATTTCAGCTCAGTAATGCTTAGGATATTTCTTTCTATATTTTCCATTTCATTTTTAACGGCTTCCAATTTTCCTAGATTTATACATTGTGCATTCCACATTCCAATTATTAATGGATGTCTGCAGCTGTTTCTCCACATTTTGAGTTGTGCCACAGGAGCAAATGAACATCTCAAAAATTTTGTTTCCTTATGTCATTAAGGTCAACTCTACTTTAAGCAGGCTGCTTTTCCCCAGTGATATTTTGAGTGACTTTTAACCTGTGGTGCTCATCTTTTAGTAATCTATCAAACATAGTTATGCTTCTGTTCATAATGTTTTCAGTAGCTAACCATTCAGAATAAGGCAACATCTTCTTCAATTTTGTGATATGACATGGTCTTCCTTTATTGCCTAGTGTTGACTTTCTCATAATGAGCTAGTGTTTGGAACTATATTGATAAATGGGAAGTGAGTGTGTATTTATGTATGTTGAAAACAAGAATTTGGAAGCAGAGATAAATTAATTTCTAAAAATTGTTAAGCTCATTAGCTTATAAGTAATTAATTTTAAAATCAGTTTTATTTAAAAAACAATCTCATTACGATGAACCTGAATGATAAAGCACTTTCCTAGGTGTATCTAAAGTCATTATGAATGCTCTTCAGAAAATGTAACACTTTACTCCACATACTGCTCTAGTCTGTTTCCCATTGGTCCACATGTTATAGAGCTCATTCTAATTGCATATGTTATTCACACTTGCTAAATCTAGTTGTATACCTTGGTTGGTTTTCCCACTATGATTTTGCTCATGGAATACTTCTACTCGTTATTTTTATTCCCTACACAAATATTGGTATATTTTAAAAATACTAGTAGGATAACAATAACATATACCTCTTAAATTACATATGTAACCGGTTGCTGCTAAGTGCCATCAAGACAATTCCAACTCATAACAACCCTGTATGTTTCCAAGGAGTGGCTGGTGGGATTGAACTGCCACTTTTGCAGTCCATACATAATAACTTCCCAGGTATTCAAGATAGTTGTTGTCAGGTGCCATCAAGTCAGAACCGACTCATAGCGACCCCATGCACAGTAGAAAAAAACAATGTCCGATCCTGGGCCAACCTCACTAGCTGCCACACGAGTCCATCAATGATGCCACCTGGCCAATCCATCTCATTAGGGGTCTTCCTCTTTTTCTCTGACCCTCCACCTTACCCAGCATGACATCCTTCTCCAGCGACTGTTTCCTCCAGACAATATGTCCAAAGTATGAGAGACAGAGCTTAGCCATCCTGGCCTCCAAGGAGCACTCTGGCTGCACTTCTTCCAAAACAGATCTATTGGTTCTTTTGGCAGTCCATGGCACTTTCAGTATTCTCCTCCAACACCACAACTCAAAGGCATCAATTCTTCTATGATCTTCCTTATTCACTGTCCAGCTTTCGCAACCATATGAGGCTGTTGAAAACACCATGGCCTGGGTCAGGCATACCTTAGTCCTCAAGCTGACATCTCTGCTCTTCAATACTTTAAAAAGTTCCTGTGCAGCAGATTTGCCTATGCAATACGTTGTCTGATCTCTTGACTGCTGCTTCCACGAGTGTTGATAGTTGATCCAAGAAGAATGAAGTCCTTGACAACTTCAATTTTTTCTCCATTGATAAGAATGTTGTTTATTAGTCCAGTGGTGAGGATTTTTATTTTCTTGACATTGAGATGTAATCCATATCGAAGGCTGTGCTCTTTGATCTTCATAACTAAATGTTTCAAGTCCTCTTCACTTTCAGCAAGCAATTTCAACAAGCATTAAGTATTAAGATCCTTATTTCTTTTTACTTTTACTTTTTTCCCTCATTATCAGTAAGACTTTTTCTACTTTGCTTTCTTAAGGTAGTTCTCTAAATTTCATGAATAAATTAACATGGCATATTTTAGTCATACTTTATAGGTCATATGGAGTCCTGGTGTGGTGCTGTGGGTTAATGAACTGGACTGCAAAGTCAGTTTTAAACACAAGATCATTGGTTCAAGCTTACCAGCTGCTCATCAAAAACCCTCTACAGGGTTCTGAACATATGGGACAGAACTGACTCAATGACACTTAACAACAACAATAAATGTGGTACTGTAGAATAAGCTGGACTGTTACCTCCAAGGTCAGCAGTTCAAGCCCACCAGCCATACCTTAGACACTCTAGGCAGGACCACTATGAATCAGAACCTATTTGATGGCACTTAACAACATCAAGCAATATGAACTGCAAAACCCAATGTGTAATGAGCCAGTAATGCACTTTAAGCAGAAGAATGACTTGCTGAGATATTTTTCAGAACAGTAATTAAAGCTGCAATGTAGAAATTGCATTAAATTCTTAACGTTTATCATTTATTTATTCAATTAATAATTATTTAGCACTTACTATTACAACTTTTGGAATCCTGGTGTGGAACTGTGGGTTAATGCACCAGAGTGCAAAGTCATTTGAAGTGCAAGGTCAGGGGTTCAGGCTCATCAGTAGCTCCTTGGAAACCCTATCCAGGGTCGCTATAGGTTGGAACCAACTCAATGGCACTTCACAACAACAACAACATTACAACTTAAGGAGCTCTGGTAACGTACTTGTTATGAGCCAGACTGCTAACCTCAAAGTCAGCAGTTCAAAAGTACCAGTTGTTCCATGGGAGAAAGATGAGGTTTTTTGCTCCCATAAAGATTTACAGACTTGAAAACCCTATTCAGGGTCGCTATGAGTCAGAACCAACTACATGGCACACCACCACCACCATTACAACTTACTATTTTTAGTTCAAAGAAGACAAGGTGAATAAGGCAATCTTATCATCTTTTCTTTCTTTCTTTCTTTCTCTCTTCTCTGGAAGAAAAATATTAAGAACAACAACAATTATACTACTACATTGATAATTATAATAAAGTATCAGGAAGAAATTCCTGGCCATTTTCAAAAGTATTCTCCATTTTTAAGTCCATATGGTTTTGTGATAGTTAATGTTTTATGTCAACTTGATTAGACCAGGATTCTCTGTGGCTTGTCAGTTGACATAATATTACCCCAATGATGATTGAGTTTAATATGAGCAGTTGAAAGGAAGTTTACTCCTGGGTGTGGACTGCTTCCAGTATATTGGACATTAGGGAAAAGCTTGCGTGCTTTCTGCTGGGTCTGAATTCTGCAAGTCTTGTCATCCAACCAATTGTTCTTTGGGCCTGCTCTATTGGCCATCATGCTTGTTTCACCAGGCCTGCAGCTATGTGAGTCTAAGGCCTGCAGCCTGACACCTGGCCAGAGGATTTGGAACTTGTTCATCTCTACAACAGTGTGAGTTATTTCCCTGATATAAATCTCACTTTATATATGCATATATGATATTCCCTGTTTTTTCCTCCCTAAAGAACCCAATTTAAGACACTACTAGATAGAAATTATTTGCTAAATATAGTTTGTTGTTGTTAACTGCCATCGAGTCAATACCAGCTCATAGTGACCTTATGCACAAGAGAACGAAACACTGCCCAATCCTGGGCCAACCTTACAATCCTTGCTACATTTGAGCCCATCAATGCTGCCACTGTGCCAATCCATTTAGCTGGTGATCTTGTTCTCTGACCCTCCACTTTACCAAACATGATATCCTTCTCCAGAGACTGGTCCCTCTTGACAATATGTCCAAAGTATGAGAGACAAAGTCTGACCATCCTGGCTTCCAAGAAGCACTCTGGCTGCAATTGTTCCAACACAGATCTATTTGTTCTTTTGGCAGTCTATGATACTTTCAATATTCTCCTCCAATACCATAACTCAAAAGCATCAATTCTTCTATGAGCTTCCTTATTTGCTATACAACTTTCACATACATATGAGGTTATTGAAAACACCGTGGCTTGATTCAGGCTCACCATAGTCCTCAAACTGACATCTTTGCTCTTCAACATTTTAGAAAGGTCTTGTGCAGCAGCTTTGTTCAATGCAATACATTGTTCGATTTCATGACTGCTGTTTCCATGATTGTTGATAGTTGATCAAAGCAAAATGAAGTCATTGATAATTTCACAATCTTTTCTCTATTTAAATGGATGGTATTTATTGGTCCAGTGGTGAAGATTTTTGTTATCTTTGTTTTGAGGTGCAACCCATACTGAAGGCTGTGGTCTTTGATCTTAATCAGTAATAATTTTAAGTCCTTTGTGCTGTCAGCAAGCAAGGTTTTATCATCTGCATATCGCAGGTTGTCAATGAATCTTCCTCTAATGGTGATGCCATGTTTTTCTTAATATTGAATGAGTATAGTGAGAGAATACATCCCTGGTGCACACCTTTCCTGATTATTAAACTATTCATTGTTCCCTTGTTGTGTTTGAACAACTGCCTATTGGTCTATGTACAGGTTCCTCATGAGCACAATTAAGTGTTCCAGAATATTAATACTTCACAATGTTGTCCATAGCTTGTCATGATCCATGCAATCATAAGCCTTTGAATAGTCAATAAAACACAAGTAAACATATTTTTGGTATTCTTTGCTTTCAACCAAGATCCGCCTGATGTCATCAATGATATCCCTCATTCCGCATTCTTTTCTGAAACCGGTGTGAATTTCTGGAAGTTCTCTGTCAATGTATGGTTGCGCCTAAATATATAGATTAATGAGAATAAGGGGTTGTAGAAGCATATGATAGGAACCTCATTAATGATTGCAATAGAAACACAAAACGTACACATTTAAAAAAAAAATGCTTTGGATACAGAATCATAGAAAATGCATGATCATGAGAAATGAAGGGAAATGGAAAAAGAAGGGTAAAGGATGATCCAACAATTTAATTCCTGGAGTACGGACCAATGGTGGCATCCTCAATGTAATAAGGCAGACATAGAATGCCACGCTGTGAGTGTTTATGTGTGTGTATATATATATATAACCTA
>NW_006408609.1:1084381-1095667 GCF_000296735.1 Chrysochloris asiatica
ATAATTTTCTATTGTCCTATATGTACATATTAACATTATTAGACTTGTTCTAGACAATTAACTAAGTTGAAATTAACATTTATAAATTAGCAATACAGTCTATAAAATTAATGGTTGTTAACATAACTTGTATATATCATTTATTATCTCAGTATAATTTTGCAAGGTTTTCCTCCTATTTCTTTAGTTACAAACACATTTTTAAAGTTCTTTAATTATTACATGTTTCATGATATTGTATTGTGGCTGGGGTTTACTTATATTTTTATGACTGTGGGAATTACAAAGGATTGGGAATTCTAAGAAATACTTAAAGCAAAATAATGATATATATCTTGCTTTCTCAAGTCTTTCACTGTGTTGAATATGAGCTCTTAATAACTAGAGAGACTGCCAGCTGTAATTCAACTGTGTGCTTCTTTATTAGCCTTGGTCTTTAGTGTGAGACTTCAGTTAATTGTTTAAGTGGATGGAAACAAACCAACAGACACAGTCAGCTACAAGATATTCAATGAAGAAGCTTACATTGGTAATCTAGCTGTGGAGTCTAGGACCATTCTGCTTTGATGATATGGCCTTTGTGATGAACCTGACTTGAAAAACCCCATGTGCTACACTGTCTATCTAATTAAGCCATCAGAATGCAATGCAGCAAACAGAGTGGCTCATGTGGACTAGTATAAGTGATTTTTGCTCCTCTATTGCTTGGTTAATAGAAGCACTATTTGAGATTATGACTGATAGAGGATATATGGTACAGCTGTTGTAATTGTGTCTGAGGGTGTAGAAAACCTTTTGATTTTTGTTTTTTCTAAAATGAACTATTGGCCAGAGATATTCCTATTGCTTTATTCAACTGTTATCCCTTTGCTTTCCTTGTGAGCACTCATTTACGCTGTTTTAGCTTATCTCGCATCATTCCTCCGTCTAAATGTTTTTGCTCTTTTTATACACACATTGGCTGCTGTAATGGTTAAACATAAGAGCATTATTTCAAAAAATTTGTTCTTGATTGAACCAACAATACGTAAGTAAGATGTTTATTTGTTTGTTTGTTTGTTTGTTTTTTGGCTATTAATAGAGGAAAAATATATAAATGCCACAAGGATAATTTAAATGCATGGGAGCCTTAAAAGTGTAAAACTATGTTAAACTGGCCTTCCACTTCCAAAATAATTTTTTCTGTGAAACATTTTAAAGAAGACATGGTATTTAAATATGCATGCACATATTCAGATACATGACTGCATAAAACTACTTTTATTTGAAACTGTTTGTAAAGGTCTGGTTAATATCCACCAGCAAAATGGAAGTAAAATATAATATTTTAATTTCTCCATAAAATTTTTTCATCTTTTTTATCACTTTTAATAAGCATTCTCTAAATGAGCAGGATATTAAGACTGATTGGAAGGCAATTTTAGACTTAATCAACCTGGAAGTCATTTATACATTGATTATATTAACTGAATAAATTTATCAATAAAGTGAAAAAGTGAAACTTCATTGAATTCTTTGAGGACACATTTTATTGCACATCTTATAACTATCATTTTATTGCATTTTCTGCCTAATAACTTTTAAATATGACATATTTTATTCAAATATGTATACTAGAATTCCCCTTTGTCCAAACCTACCCAGAAGTACCACAACTGGCAGGGTTGACTCTCTGCTTCCGAAAGGTCCCAGGCTTGAAAACTCTGTAGAGCTCTGTTCTACTTACACACATGAGGTCACCATGAGTTGTAACTGCCTTGACAACAACTAAAAACAAAACAGTACCTTAAATATAGAGCCATGATATTGGACAATATTTTCTGTAGTACTAATATATGAAATCAGAATCAAATATAAATAATGGTTATGTATAACATTGTTAATTTAAAAATTAAAATTGATTTGCAGGTCAATTAGAAATGCTATTCTGTATAACCATAAGATGAATTATTAGCATCTTAAAATACTAAATGTAACTTAAATAGTTAATAGAATTAAGAATGAAAAGGAGGACCAAAGAAATCTTAATATGAAACAGCAAAGTAGTTGTTTGAGAAAGTAGGAGTCTGACAGGCATAGGAGGATCACTCACAAATGCTATTTGCATGAAAAAAGTGTATGTGAAACAGTTTCTCATGCTCTAGGTGTACTCAGAGAAAACTGATATGGAACAATCTGGAAGCTGATTATTAATGATGAGAGAATAAATGTTTTATTCAAAGGTCAACCACAATTTTAGAACTAAACTTCCTCTCAATTCCTGATTCAAATATATCCTTCTGCCTCTTTTAATGATAACCTATATTTTTTCTACATTTTATTTTTGTAAACTTTTATCAAGTGTGTATAAGGATCAGCAATTTTATTTGCAAATCGTTTTTTTCCCCCCTTAAATACATTGTTTGCTATTAATCAAAAGCATTAGTTTCAATGTCAAACTTAATTGAATTCCCTACTAACTATATAGAATAGGAAAACATGGGAAACTTGTACTTACTTTTTTTTTAAAGGGGACAATATTTACCTTATGATATAGTTGGAAAAATTAAACAACGGCTGTAAAGTGTCTCATGCAATGTCTTTTGCATTGTTGTTAGCTGTTATCAAGTTGATTCCAATTTTATATAATGGTGATCCAGAGTAGAATTGTTTAGTAAAATTTCAAGGCTATGAATTTCTAGAAGCAGATCACACAGCCTGTCTTACAAGGCATGTCTTTGAAAGATTCAAACCACCCAACTTCCTTGTGGTTTTTGCTGTTATGTTGTTAGCTGCCATTGAGTCAGCGCCAACTCATGGCAATATATTGTCTGTACCGACACCATCTTCGCGTTTTGTATTATGTTGAAGCTATGTTGTCAGTCCATACTGTATTTCTACCTGAGAGGACCATCTTCTAACAGCTTTCTATTGTGATCCATTAGATTTTCAGAAGCTGTTGGTCAAACCTTTCTTCCTAATGTGTCTTTGGTTGGAAGATCCATTGAAACCTATCCTCCATGAGTGACCATATTGGTATTTGAAATACCAGTGGCATATATTCCAACATCATAACAACACTTCAGTGATCACAGTATGACAAACTGATAGATGGATGATGGAAATACTACTTATTATTATCTAAACTCATTCAACTATGTAGATAAAAAATATGGATAGCAATACAAAGAATGGGAATTGCAGAACATTTATTTTGCTCATAGACCAAAAGGCAATTATTTGAATGGAATATGGGGATACTGAGTGGTTTAAAATCAGAGAAGGTGTGTGTCAGGGTTGTAGCCTTTCACCATACTTATTCAATCTATATGTTTAGAGAATAATTCAAGAAGCTGAACTATATGGAGAAGAATGCCACATAGTATTGTAGGAAGACTCATTAGCAACCTGCAATGCAGGTGACACAAGCTTACTTGTTGAAAATGAAGAGTACTTAAATCATTTATTAAAGAAGAGTCAAGTTTCCAGACTTCTGTGTGGACATAAAGAAAGCAAAAATCCTTACAACTGGAGCAACTAGAAACATAATGATAAATGTAGAAAACATTGAAAATGTTACCTTTATTTGGATCAACAATCAATGTCCATGGAAACAGTAGTAAAGACATCAAGTGATGTATTTCACTGGGCAAATCTGCTGCAGAAGGCCTCTTTTAAACATTATGAAGCAAAGATGTCATTTTGATGACTGAGATTGCCTGACCCACACAATAGTATTTTCTATGACATTATATGCATGTAAAAGTTGGACAAAAAACATGAAAACCCCAAGAAGTGTTGGTGTATTTGAATGATAGTGTTAGTGATGAATACTGCACATACCATGGACTATTTCAAGAGGAACTAATGCTTCTTGAAAGAAGTACAGATAGAATGTTCCTTAAAAGTGAGCCACCCTCAAAATTGTTACAATTTATGAGCCCATTGCTGTTGTGTTGTTAGGTGCCATTGAGTCACTACTGATTCATAGTGACCCTATGTACAACAGAACGAAACACTGCCCTGTCCTGGGCCAACCTCACAATTGATGTCACACTTGAGTCCATCGATGCTGCCACTTGGCCAATACATGTCATGGGGGGCTTTCTCTTTTTCTCTGACCCTCCACCTTACCAAACATGATATCCTTCTCCAGCGATTGGTCCCTCCTGACAATATGTCCCAAGTATGAGAGACAAAGTTTGGTCATCCTCGCCTCCAAGGAGCATAGTTGCAGTCAATATGTCAATCCATCTCCTTTAGGGTCTTCCTCTTTCACTGAACCTCTACATTATGTCCTTCTTCAACTAATGTTGTTGTTGTTGTTAAGTGCCATTGAGTCTGTTCCAACCCATAGCGACCCTGTACAGGGTTTCCGAGGGTATAAATCTTTACGGGAGTAGAAAGCCTGATCTTTCTCCCACGGAGCAGCTGGTAGTTTCGAACCACTGACCTTAAGGTTCGCAGCCCAATTTGTAACCACTACGCTACCAGAGCTCCCTCCTAATAACATGTCTAAAATGCATGAAATGAAGTCTTGTCATCCTCATTTCTAAATCTTTATGGAAACAGTCTCATTTTTTTCTTACAGAGCTGGTGGGCTTGAACCATGGACATTGTTGTTAGCAGTCCAATGCTAATCCCATCGCGCAACCATAACTCCTTAATGTTGTTGTTGTTGTCAGGTGCCATCGAGTAGGAACCGACTCATAGCGACCCCATGCACAGCAGAAGAAAACAATGTTTGATACTGGGCCAACCTCACTACCGCTGCCACACTTGAGTCCATCAATGATGCCACCTGGCTGATCCATTTCGTTGGGGGTCTTCCTCTTTTGCTCTGACCCTCCACCTTACCCAGCATGACATCCTTCTCCAGTGACTGTTCCGTCCGGACAATATGTCCAAAGTATGAGAGACGAAGCTTAGCCATCCTTGCCTCCAAGGAGCACTCTGGCTGCACTTCTTCCAAAAAAGATCTATTGGTTTTTTTGGCAGTCCATGGCACTTTCAATATTCTCCTCCAACACCACAACTCAAAGGCATTAATTCTTCTATGATCTTCCTTATTCACTGTCCAGCTTTCACATCCATATGAGGTTATTAAAAATAGCATGGCTTGGGTCAGGCGCACCTTAGTCCTCAAGCTGACATCTCTGCTCTTCAATACTTTAAAAAGTATTGAAGCAGATTTGCCCAGTGCGATACGTCGTCTGATCTCTTGACTGCTGCTTCCGTGAGTGTTGATAGTTGATCCAAGAAGAATGAAGTCCTTGACAATTTCAATCTTTTCTTTGCCATGGAGTCAGTTCCAATTCATAGCAACACTGTATAGGGTTTCAAAGGAAGAGCTGATGTGTTGTACTGCTGAACTTGTAGCTGACAGTCCACTGTTAATCCTACAGTACCACACTAGGACTCCATAACATATAAGCAGTATGTTGTTGTTGTTGTTAAGTGCTGTAGAGTCAATTCTAACTCAGACAACCCTTAATAGTGTTTCTGAGGAGCAGCTGGTGGATTTGAACTGCCAATCTTGTGATTTGAAGTCCAGTGCTTATCCGATAGCACCATACTAGGAGTCCATAAGCAGTATTGTTCTTAAGTGCCGTTGAATCAGTTCTGATTCATAGCAACCCCTTATAGGGTTTCTGAGGAGCAGCAACTGGTGAGTTTGAACCACGGATCTTGTGGTTCAAACTGACCTTGCAGTCCAGCACATTAACCTGCAGTGCCACATCAGGACTCCATAAGCAGTATGGCTGTGGTGGTGGTGGTGTGCCATGGAGTCAGTTCCAACTCATTAGGGTTTCCAAGGCTGTAAATCTTTACCAGAGCAGAAAGCCTTATCTTTCTCCTGGGGAACAGCTGGTAGTTTCAAACTACTAGATAAGGGTAATTTACAGTGACAAACAAAAAAGACAGAACATCACATCACACCCAAGACAAAGAAAGTACAATTTTACCATAATATGTGAGCAGTTCACTTATACATATGAAAGAAAGTCAGAGTACTAAATTAAAAAATTCTACTCAAATAGTGATATGCTTTAGGGAAAACGAGAGAAACGTGACAATTGTGAGAGCTTTTATAAACACTATAAGATATTTAGTATAGTTCAATAATGATATTGTTATTATTATTACTGGATTATTTCGCAAGATGCAAATTTTAAACCTTTTGAATATGTCAACAAAACCTATAGTGTTTGAAATAATGTTATGAAGCATACAAAAGGAAGCTCATGAAACATTTATTTTCTTAGGCATGTAGATTTAAGAAAGGACTTTCATTTATTTGTACTGCTTTGTTATGTACATTTACACATGCATGCACATTCTTTTTTTGCATTTATGTTTAAGAAAACACTAAACAAGAGAGTAAACTGATTGAATAAAATATTTGAAAATCCTAGATCTAAAGATTCATAAGAAAGATTTATTAAATGATTGAATCTTTCCTAAAAATGGCCAGTGAAAAGTTTATTCAGTCACTGTCAGTGTGAAATAAATTTAATCTTGTCTGTTCATTAATGTTTGGTCCATAGTAACTGCTGGAATAGTCCAATGATGGAAATAAAATTTGATTCACCATTTTGGTTTCCTTAGCATATCATAATACAGCTTAATTTAAACAAAATGGATTAATCTCTCCTCTAGAAAAAATATAATTTGTAAGGAATTACAGTTTTTCACTTATATGTATGTGTATTTGTTTTATGTGTAAGTGTTGGATCTGATTTGACTAACTTGCTTTAAAAGTAAAACAAAGATATCAGTCTTAGGTTTAAAGAAGTATTTTTAAAAAGGATATACAGTATTAGAGGACTTTTAATGTATATTTATCCAGTCTGATTAATGATAGTAGAGAATAAAAAAATCTTTTTACATGACTGCAGTATTTTGGTAAGAGAATTGCCAGTGACTTAATTACATTTTATAAAGCTATTTGACATGTAAATGAGCTTTAGATAATAGATTAAGTGTGTGTTTCTTATTGAATGAATACTTTTTTTTCTTTTTTGGCACTTCTGTGGCATAATTTATTTTATAACTTTTTGTGAATTTTTAACTTGAAGTTTTTCTTACTTTAATTCTTTTGTTTTACTACTTCTTTATTATTTGAAAATGGTTATTATATTTGAGGATCAGATATACATGCCATTAAAAGAAAACACAAATGTGTGATTTATTTAAGATTACATTATATAATGTCAGAATGTTGTACTTTTCCCCTTGCATGCTGTGTAATTGTTGATGTTAGATGTCAGGTTGGTTCCAACTCATTGTGACTCTAGGTACAACAGAGCAAAACACTTTCTGGTTGTGCATCATCCACACAATTGTTATGTTTGACCCCATTGTTGTAACCACTGTGTCAATTCATCTCATTGTGGGACTCATCTCTCCCGACAATATATCCAAAGAATGAGAGGCAATGTATCGCCATCCTCTCTCCTAAGAAACTTTTTGGCTGTACTTCTTCTAAGAAAGATTTGTTTGTTCTTCTGGCAGTCCATGCTACTTTTAATATTCTTCGCCAACACCAACTTTTCTGTGGTCTTCTTTATTCGTTGTCCTACATTGGCATGCATATGAGAAGATTGAAAATACCATGGTTTGGGTCAGGAACACCTTAGTTCTCAAATTGACATCTTTGCTCTTTAACAAATTAAAGAGGGTTTTTGTAGCAAACTTTCCAAATTTAATATGTTTCATGGTTTCTTGGCTGATACTTCTACGAGCATTGATTGTGGATTCAAACAAAATACAGTTCTGCTGTGTCAAACTTTTCTTTCTTTATCATGATGTTACTTATTGATCCAGTTGTGAGGATTTTCATCTTCTTTATATCAGAGTTGTAATTCTTTATTAAAGCTGTAGTCTTTGATCTTCATCAGTAAGTACTCAATTTTTCTTCACTTTCAACAAGCAAGATTGTGTCATCTCCATATCATGGGTTGTTAATGAGTCTTTGTCCAAATCTGATGCCATGTTCTTCATATAATCCAGACTCGGATTATTTGTTCAGCATAGAGATTGAAAACGTATGGTGAAAGGATACAACCTTGGTGCACACCTTTCCTGTTTTGAACCATTTAGTATTTATTTATTCTCTTCTCTGACAGTCTCAGGTCTATATGTTCCTCATGAAAATAAGTAAGTGCTCATTAGAAACCTGCACATAAGCCTGAAATATATATATACTGTGATACCTTGGGTTTATTTGATATGACTTTTATATCCAATGTTTTCTTTATTCCCACAAAGTGATTGGGTGGGACCATGAAAATAAGGTGTATAGGACTCTAAGGGATTTATTAGTTTTGTCATTTCACTAGGCTTAAAAGGAGCCATCTCAGAAGGAGGAATGGATGATCCCAGAACCATCATGAAAGAAGAGCATGAGTGGAGTGTAAGATCCCTACCTAGAAAAACAGAGACAGCAGAGGTGATGTCAGAGGTAGTGACATGAGGAAGCTGTAGGCATCTAGGTCCATTAATGGAGTAAAGCTGTGTGACTAAAGGTATGACGCTGGTTTGCAGAGTGTGCCCTTTGGACATTTACAGATTGACTTAAAGAGTGTGATAACACTTGTCTAAGTAGGACAGTGGCCTTGGAGCCACATGGTTGAGAGGCCAAACACAAGAGTGAGGCATGCCTGCAGTATGGCAGGCAAGAGGCATTCCTGACTGGAGAACTGCTGCAGTCTGAGTTGTTTCTAAATTGTACCCTGTTCACTTCCTTAATGAACCCCATAATCTTGAGTATTGTTATGAGTTCTATATGGCAATTATAATGGATTATTGGATCCAGATGTGAAACAGAGAGTGCTATGTGAGGTATGGTCTGTGTCAGAATAGTATAAAGAAGGTTGTAGGGTGGAGACGTGTCTGACCTTTACTTTACAGGAATCAGCCTTAGGCTGATTTTGAGTTTGATTTTCTTTCCCTTTTGTGAAGCCAGAAGAAGCCCAACATGGCCCACACAGTTTTTACAACCACTCTTTACAATGTTGTTCATAGTTTGCTATGATCCACACAGTCTGATACCTTTTCATAGTCAATAAAGTACAAGTTTCTTTCATTCTCTGCTTATAGCAAGATATATCAGATGAGTAATAATGTCCCTAGTTCCACATCCTCTTCCGAATCCTGCTTGAATTTCTGGAAGCTCCCAGTCAATGAATGTTCTGTTGCAACTGTTTTTCAATTATCTTCAGCAAAATTTTACTTACATGTGATATTAATGATATTGTAAAATAATTTCCACACTACATTGCATCACTTTTTTTTGGAATGGGCAAAATATAGATCTCTTAGCATAGATGGGTGGAAATCTCCAGGATGGCATTAGTTTGTTTAAAGTTTACAATTTGTATTTCATCAATTCTTGGAGCCTTATTTTTCACCACTGTCCTCAGTGCATCTTAGACTTCTTTTAATATCATTGGTGGTTTTTTTTTTTTTTTTTTTTATCATATTCTACATCATGAAATAGTTTCACATCAACTAATTCTTATTGTGCAATGACTGTTAGTATTCCATCTATTTTCTTCAGATGGCTCCTGACTCATTCATTATTTTTCCCATAGAATCCTTCAATATTACAACTGGAGTCAATACGTTTTTCTTCAGTGTTTCAGCTTGAAAAATGTTAAATATGTTCCTTTTGGTTTCTAACTCCTGTTCTTTACAGATTTCATTATAATACATTGCCGTTTCTTCTCAGCAGCCCTTTGAAACTTTCTGTTCAGCTCTTTAACTTCTTCATTTCTTCCTATTGCTTTAAGTTCTTTCCATTTAAGACTAAGTTTAAGAGTCTCTTCTGACATCCATTTTTGTCTTTTCTTTCTTTTTAATTACCTTTTACTTTCTTCATGAATAGTATTCTTGATTTAATACCACAACTCTATTGATCTTCTATTTTTAGTATCATGTATAATATCTGTTCTTGAGATGGTCTTTAAATTCAGGTGGGATATATTCAAAGTAATATTTTGGCTTTTACTTTTTGATTCCTAGGCTATAGATCCTTATGCATTCCATTTCATTTTTGATGACTTTCCATTTTTCTAGATTAAAACTTCCTACAATTTATGTTCTACTTATTAATGGATATTAGAAGCTGTTTTTCTCATATTCAGATGTGCCTCCTCAGTGAATGGAGATCCAGAAGTGTCTGCTCTATCCACATGATTAAGGTCATCTCTACTTTGAGAAGGCTCCTCTTCCTCAGTTGTATTTTGAGTGACTTCCAACCTGAGGAGTTCATCTCCTACCACTATATCAGGCAATGGTCCACTGCTATTAATAAGGTTTTCAATGGCTAACCATTCAGAAGTGGCCTGCCTCTCCTTCTTCCTTGTCTATCTTAGTCTGGATACTCAGCTGAAACCCACCCACCATGGTTTTTAAAATACTAGTGGCATAGCAAGTAACATCCACCAGCTTTGTTGTTTTCTGTTTTTTGAAATTTGTTATTAATGCTGGAGTGAAATGGTGTCTCATTGTTTTGATTTGCAATGTGGCATTGTGGGTTAATGCACTGAACTGTAAGGTCAGTTTGAACTACAAGGTCGGTAGTTCAAGCTCATCAACCACTCCTCAGAAATCCTATATATAGTCACTATGAGTTGGAACTGAATCACCGGCACTTAACAACAACAACAAACGCATAATGATCACAAACATTTCTTCATATGTTTGTTGACCACTTGAATGTCTTCTTTGATGAAGTATCTGTTCATGTCTTCTGCCTATTTTTAATTGGATTATTTATATTTTTGGTTAAGGTGTTGAGGTTTTCTATGAATTTTAGATCAGTTCCTTGTCTGATATGTCATTGAACAACAACAAAAAAGTCTCTTTCTGTGTATTCTCTTTTTATTCTCTTGGTAAAATCTCTTGATGACATAAATGTCTATTTGCTAGTAAGTTACAGTCACCTATTTTGTCTTATGCTATTTATGTGTTTTCCATTATGTTTCATAGTGTATTTGTGCCAAGTGTCAGAGCCCCTAAATTTGTTCTGTTTTTCATTTAGGTCTTTGATCCATTTTGAGTTCATTTTGGTATAGAGTATAAGGTATGGGTTTTGTTTCATTCTTCTGCAAATAGATTACCAATTTTGCCAGCACCATTTATTGACCAGGATTGATAGGATTAGGAGAGAACATCTTGATTGTATCTTATATGTATCTTGATTATATCAGGATTGTATCAAGATTGACATTGAAATTTAAAGAGACAGTATAGACATAAAACCAAACGGCCACCACTCGTCTGTCTGTCGTGCTGTGGTGG
>NW_006408609.1:1099019-1105307 GCF_000296735.1 Chrysochloris asiatica
GGATCGAACATTGTTTCGTTCTGCTGTGCATGGAGTCGCTATGAGTCGGTTCCGACTCGATGGCACCTGACAACAACAACAAATTTATTGACGAGACCCCATTTAATGTGTTTTGACACTTTGTCAAAGATCAGCTGACCATATGTGGATGGATTTACTTCCGGGTTTTCAATTCTGTTCCATTGTGTTCTCTGTGTCTTGCATTGTACCAGTACCAGACTAAAATTTTATAAATTGACAAGAAATGCTTATTATATTTTCATTATTTAATCATTGTTTTTCTCAGTCTTTCAGTTTTTCTTTTAATCTTCCACACAGCAATAATAAGTATAATACAGCTATAACTTAACATTTATAGAATTATGTGGCATGAATACTGTATTTAGTTTATTATATACAACTATATACATCAAGGAGTCCTGGTGTGGTGCTTTGGGTTAATGCACTGGACTGCAGAGTCGGTTTGAACTGCAAGGTTGCTGGATCAAGTTCATCAGTTGCTCTTTGGAAACCTTACACAGGGTCACTATGGTTTGGAGTCTGCTCAGCAACACTTAACAACAACATGTACATCAAATTATAGTATTTTATTTAATCAAGAAAGGATTTTACTCTGAGTATCTTGATGCATAAACATACTGACAGTCAAGGAGCCATCCCATTCTGTATTTTGTTTTGATTCTATTTGATGTATCACATTATTTCTAATAAAGAAGTTTAGTGTTTAATGTATGATCCTTGGTTTCCCTTTTTTTGTAAATATATTTTTCCCTTCATTTAGAATGGCTATAAAAGGAGAGTAACTTATTTCATTTTACAACTTTACTTCCATGTTTAAACGTGTTTCTTTAGACCTTCTTCAAACTCACATATGTGGTATATGTATGGATTTGAAGAAACACATGAAATATGGTAGAATATATATAGGAGCGTGGAGACTGTGTACATAAGTACTAATTGTGAATTGCATGGTTGGTGGTTCCAACCTGTCAGCTGCTCCTTGGAAACCCTATAAAAAGTAACTATGAGTTGGAACAAACTTCATGACACTTAACACCTATACATATATAGAGAGTTAAGTGTGTTCCAATATAGGGTAACTATGAGTTGAAACTAACTCATAGAGATCCTGTACAGCGTTTCTGAGGATGCTAATCTTTGCAGGAACAGAAAGCCTCATCTTTCTCCCATGGAGTAGCCAGTGGGTTGGAACCACCAACCTTCTAGTTCACAGTTCAGCGTTTATCCTACAGAGTCACCAAGCTTCCATTTTCCCCATAGAACCCGTTAGTATTGCAACCCAAGGTTCAAAACCCTTTCTCAGTTTTCCCAGTTTGAGAAATGCTGATCATGCCTAGGTGATGATGTGGTGTGGCGCAATAGGATAAGCAATGGACTGCTAATTGCAAGGTTGGTGGTTCAAACCACAAGTTACTCCTCAGAAACCTTACAAAGTGTTGCTATGAATTGGAACAAGCTCATCGGCACTTAACAATAACAGTTAATAAAGGTAAATATGGAAATTCCAGTTTCAAAAAAAACCCTCTATAATTGTCCAAATTATTTAATGAAGTTGCCATCAGTATTTATTATTGTTCCTTGTGTGATTAAACTTAGCGGCTTACTCTCAGAAATAGAGGATATATCACACAGAAATTTGAATTCATTATAATGTTGTTGTTAGGTACCACCAAATCAGTACTGTCTCATAGTGACCCTATGCACAACAGAACGAAACACTCCCGGTCCTGGGCCAACCTCACAATTGTTGCCACGCTTGACCCCATAGATGCTGCCATTTTGCAAATCTATCTCACTGGGGGTCTTCCTCTTTCTCTCTGACCTGCCACTTTACCAAACATGATATCTTTCTCCAGTGACTGGTCCCTCCTGACAATATGCCCGAAATATGAGAGATGAAGTTTGGCCATCTTGACCTCCAAGAAGCACTCTGCTGCACTTCTTCCAAAGTGGTTCTTTGGGCAACCCATAGCACTTTCAATATTCTCCCCCAACACCATAACTCAAAAGCATCAATTCTTCTACAGTCTTACTTATTCACTGTCCAGCTTTTGCATGCATATGAGGTTATTGAAAATACCAAGGCGCACCTTAGTCCTCAAGCTGTCACCTTTGCTCATCAGCACTTTAAAAAGGTCTTGTGCAGCAGATTTGCCTAATGCAATACGTCATTTGATTTCTTGACTGCTGCTTCCATGAGTGTTGATGGTTCATCCAAGAAGAATGAAGCCCTTGACAACTTCAATCTTTTCTCCATTGATAAGAATGCTGTTTATTGGTACAGTGGTGAGGATGTTTGTTTTTTTGACATTGAGATGCAACCCATACCGAAGGCTGTGCTCTTTGATCTTCATCAGTACATCTTTTAAGTCTTTTTCATTTTGAGTAAGCAAGGTTGTATCATCTGCATATTGCAGTTTGTTAACGAGTCTTCCTCCAATCCTGATGCCATGTGTTTCTTCATATAACCCAGCTTCTCAGATGATTTGCTCAGGATACAGGTTGAATAAGTATGGTGAAAGAATAACAACCCTGTCACACACATTTTTTAATTTTAAATCATTCAGTGTTCCCATGTTCTGTTCAAACAACTGCCTCTTGGTCCAGGTACAGATTCCTCATGACACAATTAAGTGTTCAGGAATACTCATACTTCACAATGCTGTCCATAGCTTGTCATGATCCATACAAGTGAAAGCCTTTGCATAGTTAATAAAACACAGGTAAACTTCTTTCTGGTATTTTCTGCTTTCAGCCAAGATCCATTAAAATGGATTATATTAAATTATAATGTAAGATTCTTTAATTGATCAACTTAAACTTAAATTTACACTGAACAAACATGTAGGAAACATTTGCATGACGATATTTTCTAAAAACTTAATGTAAACCTTTTAATTTTTGTACATGAAGACATCACATTTTATATATATATATATATATATATATACTGTTGTTGTTATGTGCCGTGGAGTCAGTTCCGACTCATAGTGACTCTGTACAGGGTTTCCGAGGCTGTAAATCTTTACGGGAGCAGAAAGCCTCATCTTTCTCCCACAGAATAGCTGGTAGTTTCGAACTGCTGACCTTGCAGATCGCACACCGATTCATAACCTAACCACTACGCTACCAGAGCTCTCTCTCTGTCTGTCTCTCTCTCTCTCTCTCTATATATATATAAATAGATAGATAGCTAGATAGATACATACATACATATTACTTTTTATCGTGAATTGGGTGAATTGTAAAATTTTATTCAACAACTAATATACATTTTGCTTCATATTATTTATTGTAGGCCCCATATTATAAAATTGCTTATCTTTCTTCCTATCTGTGTTTCCTTTTTCAATTCCTCCTTCTGTCTTAACCATTCTGAATGTCGTCTCTGGGAGAATGTTGCCCTTTGTATCTCAAATGGTTGTTTATGCTGTTTATTTTTGCCCTTATAGCCTTGTCTATTGTTTGGCTGAAAATTGAGCCATGGTGTAAGTTCTTTTTCAGGCCTGAAGGGTGATTCAGAGCCATAGTCTCTGGGGTTCCACTACTCTCTATCTCTGTCTTTTCATTGATTTTGAGTTTTGTTCCATATTTGTCTCTCACTCTATTCTTGATTATTTAAAGTTATTGGTATTGGTAGCCAAGTACCATCTACTTCTTCTAGTTTCAGGGTCATACAGACTGATACTTGAGTTGTCTATTAGTCCATTAGACTAACTGTTTCCATGTGTCTTTGATTTTCATCACTCTTCATTACTTCAGACAGGAAAAGACTAATAGTTGCACCTGTTATGTAACTGCTCACGAACTGATTAAAATCCCAGTTGTCACTCACCAAAGTAGGGTGTTGTGTATTGCCTTTGTGGACTATTATTATACTAACTATTATATTATGCCAATTGACCATGCTTTCCATGAATGCCAGGACCCGCGATTCATTGTCTTAAGATATTTGATTCTGTCAAAGAAGTTTTCCTAATATTGCCCCCTGTATGCTCTAATATAGGCATGGATATATTTCCAGCAAACATGAATATCCATATACAAATATCCTCTGTCAAGACTCTTTATGTTTGTGGGTTTACTACCATTCACCCTTCTACACCCCTGTTCAGACTGTATGTCTATAAATGCATCTATTACTCACGTTGTTGTTGTTAAGTGCTGTTGCATTGGTTTTGACCCATAGCGACCTTGTATAGGGTTTCCGAGGAACAGCTGGTGAGCTTGAACCACTGATCTTGTGGTTCAAACTGGCTTTGCAGTCTAGTACATTAACCCACAGCACCGCAGGACTGTGTTCATAGTAGTGTTTACCTAGTTGCCTCTAACACTTGCATTCTTCTCAGTGTCTTTTCCTGCCATCATTTTTGTTTTTCTTTTGTCAACTTCTGTCTTCTTGTATATTGCTTTCCCCTTCACCAACTTAATATGTTTTTGCCCTCTCATCAATGACTTCCCTTCCCACTCCTAATAAGCATCAAAGAATTTTTTTTTTTTACTTTGAAGAGCTTTTCTTATTTGTTTGTTGTTGTTGTTTTTAAATATTTGTAAAACAAATGTAATATTAAAAATATTGTCCAAGTAACTTATTATAGGATTTAAGTTCAAAACTATATTTTGTTTTATGTTCTGGCTTTTAGTAACTTGGGCTTCATCTGTAGATGTAGATATGCAATAGTGTCTGCCTGGAAATTTTGGCCTTTGGAAGGTCACTTCTTTATAAGTTATTACCTCTCATAAATTGATCTAATCTTCTAAATAATGGCCGGACATGCTGATGATCAATATTTTATTGCTTCTACATCCTAAAATTCATGCTTCACAACATGAATTACAGTCAAATCGTTATTGCTCAGCACCACAGACATAACAGTATGCATGTAATTTTACTGCTCAGCTTGAGGTAGTGTTTATGAAACAAGACTCTGCTTGAATGATCTTATTCAGCCTTATTATAATCCTCTTTAATTTATAGAGCAAAAGTCCACTGACAGTTATCACTCGGCTAGAGCTCCTCAAGGCTAGAATTGTAAGTCATTATGATTTTTTTACTGTAATAACCAAATCTATTTTTTTTCTGTGATTTAAATGATTCTAAGAATGAATCACTTTATTATATTTTTTAAATTGTCATTTAATTTTATGATAGATAATTAGTTGTGTAAGTTTAGAATAAAATTAGACTCACACTAGTATAATTTGCCTTTTATAATATCACACACAAAAAAAAACTTTAAAAACACAATTTTTTATTCTGGCTATATTTACTCATTCAATTAATGTATAATCATATTTTCCTAGTCAAAAAGATGCATGACGCATATTATTTGTACTAATTCATTTTAATAGCAATTATTGTCAACATTTTATTGTATCCAGTTTTCTGATATTACTTTGATTTTATACGTAAATGCACTGATCTCTCTGAATCAGATTCTCTTGTCCATGCTTCCTTCATCTCTTTCAACATTTGTTTTTTTTTTATGGGTGTTATGACAATCAATATTTTACAATCTGAAGTACTTATAGTAATCCATAGAATGTTAGGGTCTAGATGTTGATTGAAAAATGGAAACGCTTTCTCTTCGGAGAGTAAGCACAGATGTAAAAATAAGTGCAATCAGAGAACAGTTGTTCTGCCTTGTAATCTTAATCTTATTATCTGTTTTAAATTAGTTACATCCAAAAAAGACATAGATACACTCTTCAATAATTCAGTTTCTTATAGGTACTAGAGAATTGTTCTTCTGTTTAAGCACTGAATGATGCTATCTAGATGAGGTGTCTGCTTGCCATCATTTGAGGATTGTTATGAATTAAATATGCCCCCACCCAATACCAAAAGTCTTCAAACATTCATAGAAAAATGCAATTATCTTTTAATTCTGTTTTCCATGAACTTTTTGAAGCCCCATCATATATGTTGTAAATGCTAACTTCTATCTATACCTGTGGTTACAATCCTATTTGGGAAAAGGTTATGTTTGGTATGTCAATGAAACAGGATTATTGTATGTGGACCTTTATTTAATCTTTTTTGAGATACAGAAAGAGATGAACTAAGCAAGGTAAGAAACAGAGATGGAGGAAGAGATACTAAGGCTCACATGAAGATCACCCAGCAACAGAAGTTCAAAGAGAATAGGACTTTCTTCTAGAGTTGACAGAAAGAGTAAGCTGGTTCCCGGATTTGGGCTTCTGGTGCATCACTGTAGGATCAACACTGTACTGTAAACCACAAGTTCGGAGACTCAAACTCACCGT
>NW_006408609.1:1106122-1111076 GCF_000296735.1 Chrysochloris asiatica
CTCCTGTAAAGATTTACAGCCTCGGAAACCCTGTACAGGGTCGCTATGAGTCGGAACCGACTCCACGGCACATAACAACAACAACAACATTGACACTGTGGGTTAATGCACTGGAATGCAAAGCTGAGCGGTTCAAGATCACCAGCTACTCCTTGCAAACCCTATACAGACTCTATGAGTTGGAACAGACTCAACGGCATTTAACAACAACTATGAGCTATTTCCTTGATATAAAACTCTATACTAAGGAGCTCTGGTAGCATAGTGGTTACGAATCGAACTGTGAACCACAAGGTCCAGAGTTCAAAACTACCAGCTGTTCCACAGGAGACAGATGAGGCGTTCTGCTCCTGTAAAGATTTGCAGCCTCGGAAACCGCGTACAGGGTCGCTATGAGTCAGAACCAACTCCACAGCACACAGCCAACAGCCACCATATAAAGCCTAGTGTGGCTCTGTAGGATAAACACTACTACAAGATAAATTTGAAACCAAGGATCTTTGGTTCAAACTCACCAACCACTCCTCAGAAACCCTATACAGGGTTGCCATGAGTCAGAGTTGACTTGAAGTCACTTAACAACAACAGTATATATACACACACATATATATGAATCTTGGTGTGGGGCTATAGGATCAACACTGGACTGCAAACCACAAGGTCAGTGGTTCAAACCTACCAACTGCTCCTCGGAAACCCTATACAGAGTCTCTATGAGTTGGAACCAACTCAATGTCAAGAATCAACAATCAAGATAGTTTTGGATTATTTTGTCTTAAAATTCAGAATGTTTCATGATATTTACATTTAAAAGTATATTCATAACCATCTTCTTAAAAACATCATTCTCTATCTGTAACTACTGAATTTAATTTTCACATCTGCATTCTAACATTGGGCATGTGTTGTGATACCACTTGAATTCTGTAAATTGTGGTTTTCCTCTCCCAAACAAAGGCATTATGCAAGGACATACAACATTTTGCATTAACTTCAGGAGGACAAGAGACTGTTCTAAAATTGATTCATGGCCAACTTATATAGTCAACAAGAAGAAAGAGTAAGTATAAACATTATGTAAAAATATATACAATTCAATATATTGGCTTTTGCTTCTATAGAAAATAATGGAAAGAACTTTATGAATTAGTCAAGGTTGAAATTGAAATTCAGGCATCGCCAATCACCAAATACAGTTGTTGTGTCTTTTCTTTCACTTTCTAATTGTTTGAAGACTTGAACATAGAAACAAAAAAGATTAAGGCATGGTCCAATTAAACATTTAAATCAATTTTCCTTTCATCCCTAACTAAGTTCACTATCTAATTGGATTTCACTTTATAGAAAAGAAAATTTTACTAGGCAATTATTTATGTTTGCTTGCCTTTTTAGTAGATTAATCATTCTGATTTTTTTTCTGTTTTGCTAAAAATTAATCATTTTCCTTTTAGCAAATAATAACACTAATGTTTTAATTATCTCTTTACTTTTCAAAGTCTATCTATAAAGAGAGGTGGGACAGGTAATACTTCTGGAAGTATTCTACCTTTTATTCACTGCAGCATAACTCAGATTTTCAAAAGAATATTACAGTTTCATTAGCTATTAGTGAATTTGAGAACCACTTCAGTTTTTATGTTTACATGGTATGAAAAATCACTATTTTCTAAAAATAAATATTTAGTCAGTCTCTCAATTTAAAATTCAGAATGAAATATTATAGAGGAGTACAACAAAATAATTTTGCCCAAGCTTCTCAGAATGTTATAATACTTTATAGACTTGAAGAAAATAAAATCAAGACAGGACCATCAAAAAGTGGCACAGAGTGAAACTTTCATTTGGAGAATATATTACATGCATATACTTGCACTCTTTTTCATAATAAAACATTCCAATTTACATAACAACATTAGAGGGAAATGGAAAATAATATTGACTGGAATCTCTTGGATATGAGGAAGGAGTTACAGAGATTGGCCATGCATGAATAGACAAAAATGTACTATTTCAAATTCTGATAAGTAACTGTGTACTGTCATCTACATTTTAGGGGTCACTGAAAAAAATATATGCATATCATTAGTTCCTAACCTTTTAAAAACAGTTGTTAATGACTGAGCTTGTTTTGTTTTGTTTTAACTGTGAATTCCATGAAGGCTCACATAGAAGATCATTAGTTTTACATTAAACAAACCATACATTCCTCTGTCAGTTTGTCATATCGTGGTGCCTTGTGAGTTGCTGTGATTCTGAAACCTATGCCACCAGTATTTTAAATACCAGCAGGGTCACCCATGGTGGCCAGGTTTCAGATGAGGTTCCAGATGAAGACAGACCAGGAAGAAGGAGTGATGAACTACTTTCAAATATTTAGTCACTGAAAACCTTATGAATAGCAGAAAAAGACTGTTGATATAGTGCCAGAAAATGAGCCCCTCAGGTTGGAAGACACTCAAAATGCGACTGGGGAAGAGCTGTCTCCTCAAAGTAGCATTGACCGTGATGACGTGAATGGAGTAAAGTCTGTGGGAGAAAAGCCCGTGGGACCTTCATTTGCTGATGGGGGACAATTCAAAATGAAGAGAAAGAGCTGTAAACATCCATTAAAAATTGGAACATGGAATGTATGAAGTATGAATCTGGGAAAATTGGAAGTTTTCAAAAATGAAATGGAATGCATAAACATAGATATCTTAGATATTAGTGAGCTGAAATGGACTGGAATTGGCCATTTTGAATCAGACAACCACATGGTTTACTATGCCGGGAATGACAAATTGAAGAGGAATGGCATCACACTCATCATCAAAAGAACATATTAAGATCTGTCTTAAAGTACAGCACTGTTTGTGATAGGATAATATTCATATACCTACATACTTCACAATGTTGTCCATAGCTTGTCATGATCCACACAATTGAAAGCCTTTTCGTAGTCAATAAAGCACAGGTAAACATCTTTCTGATATTCTCTGCTTTCAGCCAAGATCCATCAGACATCAGCAATGATATCCCTCATTCCACGGCCTCTTCTGAATCCAACTTGAACCTCTGGAAGTTCTCTGTCAATGTATGAATGTAGCCGTTTCTGTATTGCCTTTAGCAAAACTTTACTCACATGGGATATCAAAGAGATTGTCCAATGAGTTCCTCATTCCATTGGGTCACCTCTCTTTGGAATGGGCACAAATACAGATCTCTTCCAATCAGTTGGCCAGATAGTTGTCTTCAAAATTTCTTGACAGAGATGAGTGAGTGCCTCCTGTGCCGCCTCCCTTTCTTGAAAGATTTCAATTTTTATTCCATAGATTCCTGGTGCCTTGTTCTTTGCCAATTCCTTCAATGCACCTTGGACTTCTTCCTTCAGTTTCATTGGCTTTTGATCATATGCAACCTCTTGAAACAGTTGAACATTAACCATTTCCATTTGGTACAGTGACTCTGTGTATTCCTTCCACCTTCTTTTAATGCATTCTGCATCATTCAACAATTTGCCCGGTGAATCTTTCAATAACGAAAGTTGAGGCTTGAATTTTTTTCTTCAGTTCTCCCAGCTTGAGAAATGCTAAGCATGTTCTTCCTTTTTGGTTTTCAGATTCCAGATCTTTGCACATTTTGTTATAATATTTGGCTTTATCTTTTCAAGCTGATGTTTGAAATTTTCTCTTCAGTTTTTGGATCTCCTCATTTCAATCATTTGCTTTAGCATCCCTATGCTGGAAAGCAAGTTTCAGTGTCTTTTCTGACATCTATTTGACCTTTTCCTTCTTTCTTGTCTTCTCAATGACTTTTTGCTTTCTTCATGTATGATGTTCTTGATGTCACCCCACAACTCTTTTAGTATTTGGTCTTTAGTGTTTAATGTATCAAATCTGTTCTTCAGATGACCTCTAAATTTAGTTGGGATATATTCAAGGTCATATTTTGGCTCTTGTGGACTTGTTTTCATTTTCTTCAACTTCAGCTTGAATTTGCATATGAGTAATTGATGGTATGTTCCACAGTCTGTCTCTGGCCTTGTTTTCACCGATGATATGGAGTTTTTCCATCGTCTCTTTCCACAGATGTAGTCAATTTGATTTCTATATATTCCATCTGGTGAGGTACATTTGTATAGTTGTCTCTTATGCTGCCTAAAGAAGGTATTTGAAATGAACAAATCATTGGTTTTACAGAATTCTATCATTCATTCTCCAGCATCATTTCTATGACGAATGCCACATTTTCCAATCACTGATCCTTCCTCTTAGTTCCTAACCTTTGCATTCCAATCACCAATAATGATCAATACATCTAGATTGCATGTTTGATAAATTACAGATTGAAGAAGTTGATAGAATTCTTCCATTTCATCCTTACTGGCTTTAGTTGTTGGTGCATAAATTTGAATAATAGTGGTAGTAACTGGGCTTACCTGTAGGTCCATGGATATTATCCTATCACAGACAGCATTGCACCTCATGACTGATCTTAATATGTTCTTTTTGACATTTACTTATAAAGATTAAAGAGCACAGCCTTCACTGTGGATTACATCTCAATGTCAAGAAAACAAAAATCCTCACCACTAGACCAACAAATACCATTCTTATCAATGGAGAAAAAGTTGAAGTTGTCAAGGACTTCATTTTTCATGGATCAACTATCAACACTCACAGAAGCTGCAGTAAAGAGATCAAACGACATTTTGCATTAAGCAAATCTGCTACACAAGACCTTTTTAAAGTGTTGTAGAGCAAAAATATCATCTTGAGGAGTAAGGTGCGCCTTACTCAAGCCATGGTATTTTCGATAACCTCATATGCATGTGAATGCTGGACAATAAATAAGGACGACCATAGAAGAATTGATACATTTGAGTTATGTTGTTGGAGGAGAATATTGAAAGTGCCATGGGCTGCCAAAAGAACCAACAGATTCGTTTTGGAAGAAGTGTAGCCAGAGTGCTCCT
>NW_006408609.1:1111807-1135560 GCF_000296735.1 Chrysochloris asiatica
CCAGAGTTCTTCTAATTTGATTTCTTTCTGCGCAGTTGGTGGTGGTATCCAGGCACTGCCTAGTTTTTCTTATTTTAGAGGCTTGGAATATTCACATGTTCCAATGATCATTAAATAAGCTTATTCAATGCATCATCAAATTTTCATCATTCTTCTTTCTTCAACACATGGTTGTTGTTAGTGGTGGTTATGTGCTGTGGGAATCGGTTCTGACTCATAGTGACCCTGTACAGGGTTTCCAAGGCTATAAATCTTTTATTGGAGCAGAAAGTCTCATCTCTCTCCTGCAGAGAGCTGGTGGTTTCAAACTGCTGACTCTGAGATTAGCAGCCCAATTTATAACCAGAACACTACCAGAGTTCATATGTTACATAGCTGCTCATGAATTTTTAAGATCTCAGTCACTATTCATCAAAGTAGGTTGTAGAACATTCTTCTTGTGTACTGTTATGCCAGTTGATCATGGTGTCCCCTGACTATGGTCTTCAGTCCCAAGGCCCAGAAACTCATTGCCTTAAGATGTTTGATAATATCTGATGATAACTGCACTTTTCCTTCTTTATCTTTGTAGTTCTCTTCATTTTAAATTTTATCACTAATTCTGTATTTTCAGTCTTAAGAGTTTGTTTTACATTGTTATCATTAAATGCCATCTAGTCAATTTGGACTCATAGCAACCCAGTATACACTTTCCAAGAAGCAGTTGGTGGATTAAAACCATCAATCGTACAGTTAACAGTCCAGTACTTATTCTGTAGCATCATACCAGGACTCCTGCTTTATTTTGGATATTTCTTAATCTGGATTGGAGTCCTGCTGTAGCGCTGTGGGTTAATTCGCTAGACTGCAAAATTGGTTTGAACCACAAAGTCAGCGGTTCAAGATCACCAGGTGCTCCTTATTTTATCTATTTATCTTTGTCATTTTCACTTATGGAATTACAATAACCCATAATTTATTCCTCTTCATGGTGTCCCATATAGATTTTAGTCTGTCTTCAGATTTATTTCATTCTTTTTCTCTGATTATTCTTCTTACTAGTATTGATAGACTGATCTTCAAACTCACTAATCAGGCTTCTATTGATGTAAGTTTATTCCTTTATATTTTCCACTTATGATATTTCATTATTAATCTTCTGGATGCCTATTTGCATGTTTTGTATATATTTTGTATATATTGTCTCCATTCCTGTATATATTTTGTTTGCTTGTTCCTCTTTATTTTGCTTATTTGGAAGTACCTAAATATCATTATCTTTAATTATTTTTCAGAGAGTTCTGATACATTTTTTTTCCCCTCGAAACTGTTTTCTACCTCTGCTTCTTGGTCTCTTGTCTGATCCACAATGCCTTGTACCTTCGAATGAACAGAAATTGTCTGTTTGATTCTGAGACATTTTTGTATTGTTGTACTTAAATTGATGGTTGTGTGCTGGTATATGCTTGCTTCGTAAAATGTATTGGGGAGTTTTCCATATGTTTCTATATTTTAGGATAATTTTAGTATCATTGGTGCCATCTCTTCTTTGAATATTTTGTAAAATTTACCAGTAAATCCATCTGGGCCTGGACTTTTCTTCACTGGGAATTTTGTTTTGTTTTGTTTTTAACAACAAAACAATTTATTTTGTTGTAAGTCTGTTCAACTCTTCTATTTCACTCTATGTTAGTTTTTGTAGGTTGAGCGTAGTGGTTACGAATCGGGCTGCGAGCCGCAAGGTCAGCAGTTCGAAACTACCAGCGGTTCCGCGGGAGAAAGATGAGGCGGTCTGCTACCGTAAAGATTTACAGCCTCGGAAACCCTGTACAGGGTTGCTATGAGTCGGAACCGACTCCACGGCACATAACAACAACAAATTATTCTAAAAATCTATCAATTTCTTCCAAATTTTCAAATTTATTGTAGTACAAATCTCCATAGTATTCTGTTAGTGTCCTATTTATTTCTGTTGTTTCTGTTGTGAAGTCACCCATATCATTTCTTATGCATGTTATTTGAGCCTTCTCCCTCTTTTCATGTGTTCAATTTGCCAATGGTTTGTTAATCTTATTAATACTTTCAAAGAACCAGTTTCTTGTCTTGGTGATTTCTGTTACTTTTTCTGTTTTTGAATTCATTTATTTCTGCTTTAATCATTATTATTTCTTTTCTTCTGGTGACTGTAGGCTTACTTTACTGGTCTTTTTTAATTGTTATGTTAATGTGTTGGTTTTAGTTCTTTCTTCTTTTTGGATGTGTGCATTTATTTCTATAAATTGCCCTCTCAGTACTGCTTTTGTTGTGTCCCAAAAGTTTTGGGGTGCTGCTATTTCATTCTTATTTGATTCAATAAATTTTTATTCATTTTTTCATTTTATTAGTTCAGCTTCTTTTTTTATTCCCCAGTAGCTTTTAACCAGGATGTTATTCAGTTCCATGTATTTGATTTTGTTTCTTTAATCTTCCTGTTGTTGATTTCTTACTTTATAGCATTGTAATTTCTGGTTCTGTCTTTTTTGCCAGTGGTTTATTAACGTCTCCTATTATTATTGTAGAGTTAAGTGTTGCTTTCTTAAATTTTATTAGAGTTTGATTTATGTATATTGAGTAACTTTCATTGAGAGTATAAATATTTATTTTGGTTGTGTCCTTTTGTTCAATGGCCCTTTAAACATGAAATAATTTCACTCCTTGTCTCTTATGCTAAAAAAAAAAAAAAAAGGATTCTGTTTTCTATCCATTCTGCTACTCCTGGTTTCATTGACATTTAGCATAATTATCAATAGGTATGAATTTATTGCATTCATTTTTCTGTGTATTTTATTGTGGTGCTGATGATTTCTTTGTTCTGCATTTTTTCCTTTGCGGAGTTCATTTTTTGGGTGCATTTTCTTGTCAATTTCTTCACAGTTTTAATAGATATAATTTCTTCATGAGTTTTTCTTTTCTTGATTTGATGTAAAGGTATATTATATTTTTCTGAGGTTACCCTGTCACTTATGAATTTCTTCCCACAATTAAAACAGTCTGTTTAATCTTGAAATCGACTTGACTTCTTCACAGCTTGGCATTCTATAACAATACTTTCTCCTTTTTTCTCTGTAATTGTCTTCATTATAGATTGATATCTTTAGTCTTGTAGTTTTGTTTTGTTCTAGATACTTTTATTTGGATTGAATTCTGGGTGGTGCTACCATGTAATTTAATCTATGGTTGTTGTCAGCTGTTGTTGATTTTCATTCCAAAGTACTCCCTTTAGTAATTTTTTTTAACTAAAGTTGGCTTAGCTTTTATAAATTCCTTTAATTTCTGCTTATCTGGAAATGTCATAATTTCACAGTCGTATTTGAGGGACAGTTTTGGGTATATGATTCTAGATTGTTAGTTGTTTTCTTTCAGAGGTTTATATTTGTCTCCCCAGTGCTTTTTTGCTTGCATGGTTTCTGATAAGAAATTATCATTTAATCTTATTGGTTTACCTTAGTAGGTAACATTTAATTTTTCCCAAGTTGCTTTCAGGATTCCTTCCTTGTCTTTGATTTTTGGAAAGTTTCATTATGATGTTATTGTTAGGTGCCATTGAGTTGGTACTGACTCATAGTGACCTTATGCACAGCACAACAAAACACTGCGTGATCCTGGGCCAACCTCACTGTTGTTGCCATGCTTGAGCCTATTGATGCTGTCATTTTGCCAATCCATCTCACTGGGGGTCTTCCACCTTACCAAGCATGATATCCTTCTCCAGTGACTGGTCCCTTCTAACAATATGTTGAAGTATGAGAGACGAAGTTTGACCATCCTGGCCTCCAAAGAGCACTCTGGCTGCACTTCTTCCAACATAGATCTATTAGTTATTTAGGCAGCCCATGGCACTTTCAATATTCTCCTCCAACACCATAACTCAAAAGCATCAATTCTTCTATGGTCTTCCTTATTCATTGTCCAGCTTTTGCATGCACATTTAGATAGGTCTTGGTAATTTTCTTTTGGAGGGTCTATCCAGTTTGGAATTAGTTTAGCTTCTTGAATACTTATTATCTCATCATTCATGATGTTAGGGAAATTTTCTTCAGCAGCTCTTTGACTATCTTTTCTATGGTTTTCTTTGTCTCTTTTTGTTCTGGAATTCTGATCACCCTTAGGATGTTTCTATTCATGTTGCCTCACTTGAAGTTTGGGCTTTTTTAAGTTTTCTTCATTCTTTTCTCTGATTGTTCTTCTATCTTACTAGTATTGGGATAATTATCTTCAAGCTCACTAATTCTGGCTTCCATTGAATCAATTTTACTTGTTTGCCCTTTCAGTGTATCACCCATTTATGTCATATTAGTATTGATCTTCTGGATTTCTGTTTGCAGATTTTGTATTGCTTCCAATGTTTATCTATTTTGTTTGATTATTTCATGTAGCACTTTTCTGAATTCTTCCTTGTTTTCCTTGGCCTTTCTGTGAAATGTCTGGATATACTTCAATATGATTCTCCTGAATTTCTTTTCATATAGTTTCAGTACCTCTTCTTCCTCAAAAGCATATTCTAGCTATGTCCCTTTGTTGTTTACTTGAACTACTCTGTCTTGTTTCTTCATGTGAACAGAAATTTTCTGTGGCTTCCTAGACATTATGGTGTTGTTGTATTTGCATTAGGTTGATGAATGTATGTTGTTACATTCTTAGGCACTCATCAATTGCCTCCTGGTGGGTGTGATCAAGAGATGAGCTTTTCTCTTTGTACAATTTAATTCAGAGTGGATTTTGATGATGTTGGTTGTAGTAACTCCTCTGGTGTATAGCAACTGGTACTGGTTCTTGCCCAATTCATGGGGTTGTAGAGGATATGGTTACAGCTTGACTGTATGGCTGCAGTTTCTGTCCCCTGTCCTATGATGCAAGAAGAAGGAAGGGAAACAAGCAAGCAAACTAACAACCAAATAAACCAGTGCACACAGAAAAAAAAAAAAAAAAAAAAATCAGTGAGGTATACTGCATCACCTACCGGACTCTTGCCTTCACAGCTACCTGAGAAAGTTCAAAATGATGATGTTGCATCTACCAGGCTTATGCAGATTGCCCGTCTTCTTTCTCTCATTTTCATTTTATTCTTTATTTAGCTTGTTTTTGTTTACCTCACATGTCCATTCAACCACCTTTCTTAGTGACAGTCATTCCAGGACTGGCAGGGGCAGACTTTGAAGATTTGGATTAGAGCTTTCCCTAGTGAGAGGCTGTAGTCCTACAACACAAATAGGGTTTCTCAATTCTAAAGCCTTTCACGAATGCTCAAGATGGCTGCAGCAGGTTCTGTCTCCTGCTGCAATTCTTCATTCACTTATTCTCTCACCGTGTCTATTCAATTTTTTATTCCAAAAATCACTTAATCCACATTTCTGCAGCTCAGGATCATCCTCTGTATATGTCTCATCTGGTTTTCTGTAACATTCCTGCACAGAGCCTGCACAGCCTTTATGCCTAATCCACCATCTTTCTCCAACCTCTTGAAATCAATTTAATACTCAAGACTGTGTATAAATCCATTGTCTTTACTGTGCTTTACAAATTCCCTTTATTGATTATGGAGATTAAGGTACATTTGCAATGCTCTTTTCTGTAATTAATGTTGTTGTTGTGAAGTGCCGTCGAGTCAGTTCCGACCCATAGTGACTCTTTATAGGGTTTCTGAAGAGCAGCTGGTGAGCTTGAACCACCAACCTAGCAATTCAAACTGCTTTGCAGTCTGGCGCATTAACCCACAGCACAATGCCAAGACTCCTCTGTAATTAATAGTAACTCTAAATTTATATTTTATGAGTAGGATTCTAGAATTTAGAAGATGACTTTTCCAGTTTCCTTCTGCAACTTTTAAAAAATTGTTTCTACCAACCTATGATTAAATTTTAATAGTTATCTATGGTAATATTTGCCACTCTTATATAAAAATTAGTGTTGTGGAGCTTAAGAAAGGCATATGATGGCTTTTTTAATGAACTAGAATTGAAATCTTTGTGATAGAAACTGCCTCCTCCAATTTCTGTGTTAATAAAAGTTAACTGAAAAACATAATGTGAACATATACTGCATTATCAAATGAATTCAATTCAGTGTATTTTGTTTATGATCAGAAACATTATCAAGAAAATCTTATATTTAAATGCAAAATGAATATCATATGATAAATATTCTTAATTGTAAAATTTTATAGCAGAGAGCGTTTAGTTACTAATTTAGAATATTAATTCATCAAATCATTGACAGTATAATTTTAGTTAATTAGCTCTCTTATAAAAGGTAGCACATTAAAAAAAAAGAAGTAAAATGAAGTACTTGCAAATGTGTCTTAATCACTCTATTTGAAAGCATATATTTAAAATTAACATTATAAGAAGAAAAATTTTGGTACAGTCTTTGCAATGTCATGATAAAAGTCACCAGCATCAAATGTATAAAAGAAAACCTTGGTGATAAATTATTATTTGCTTTAGCCTTCCATACTCCATTACATACTTTCTTTGGACTGAAAAGTTCTGACAAACTGAAATTTATAAACTACCTCTTAATTTTATTTATAGAACCAGTAGCACAACACAGCAATAGATCACAGGTTGACAAATGATTACAGTTTTTTGACAGGTACAGTATCATGCAGTGTGGTGAACCATACATGGTACTGAAAGTCCACATGCCTGTGCTAAACTCTAGACAGCATACACTCTTGGACAGTAAGTCAAAATTTGACAGGGCCAGATTGCTTACAGAAAAAAGTGGGTCCTATCACAAGTATATTTTGCAGAAAAATATACTTTTTTTACCTTTCATTTAACTTTTGTGGTCAACCTGTAATTTCTAATTTATGCAATAAAATTTTTCACTTAAGCATATTTATATTATAATTGGAGTCTGTTAAAACTCTTCTCCATCTTTTATCATGTTTTGTCATTGTTTCCTATCCATGTCATTTTTCCTGTTATATAAGAAAAAGACAATTACATAAATATAATTTTGATGTTAATATTAAATTCCTATCCTGGTATCTACTATGGATTGAATTAAGACTGCAAGGTTGCTTTGAACTATAAGATCAGTGTTTCAAGCTGACCAGCTGCTACTCAGAAACCCTATACAGGTTTGCTATAAGTTGGAACTTACTTGCCAGCACTTAACAACAACAACAACAAATATCTATACTATGGAATAAATTTAGATAATGATCATCTTAATTTTTAAATGATGTATCCAGAAAGAAGAAAATGAATTATGTTTTCTACAGCTATTAAGACCCATCTACATTTAATAGCTAACACACATACATTTGTTGTTAGGTATTAAAGTGACTCAAAGTGACCCTATGCACAGCAGAATGAAACAATGTCTGATCCTGGGCCAACCTCACTACTGTTGCAACACTTGAGTTCATCAATGATGCCACCTGGACAATACATCTCGTTAGGGGTCTTCCTCTTTTTCTCTGACCCTCCATCTTACCAAGCTTGATATCCTTCTCTAGAGACTTTTCCCTCCTGACAATATGTCCAAAATATGAGAGACGAAGTTTGGCCATCTTGGCCTCTAAGGAGCACTCTGGCTGCACTTCTTCCAAAACAGATCTATTGGTTCTTTTGGCAGCCCAAGCACTTTTAGTATTCTCCTCAAACACCATAATTCAAAGGCATCAATTCTTGTATGATCTTCCTTATTCACTGTCCAGCTTTTGCATGCATATGAGGTTATTGAAAATACCATGGCTTGGGTCAGGCACACCTTTGTTCTCAAGCTGACATCTTTGCTCTTCAACACTTTAAAAAGTTCCTGTGCAGCAGATTTGCCTAATGCAATATGTCGTCTGATCTCTTGACTGCTGCTTCTGTGAGTGTTGATAGTTAATCCAAAAAAATGAAGTCCTTGACAACTTCAATCTTTTCTCTGTTGATAAGAATGTTGTTTATTGGTCCAGTGGTAAGGATTTTTGTTTTCTTGACATTGAGATGCAATCCATACCGAAGGCTGTGTTCTTTGATTTTCATCAGTAAATGTTTTAAGTCCTCTTCACTTTCAGCAAGCAAGGTTGTATCATCTGCATATCGCAGGTTGTTAATGAGTCTTCCTCCAATGCTGATGCTACATTTTTCTTCATAGAACCCAGCTTCTTGTATTATTTGCTCAGCACACAGGTTGAATAAGTATGGTGAAAGAATACAACCTTGTTGCACACCTTTCTTAATTTTAAAACATTCAGTGTTCCCATGCTCTGCTCAATGTGAAAGTATACATATATAGAGATAAATGCACATATATAGAGATAAATGCACACTTTTTGTGTATGCTTGTGTATATCTAAGTGTATATATACCTCTGTATGTTTCTCTGTGACTTTTTAATTATCTTGCTGGATGAAATAATGTAGTCATATGAGAATCACCAAAATTATAATGGTCTTCCATAAATTTATGATACAAAATGAAGAAAAATATGATTAAATTTTGAAGCTCTGCAAAGTCCCTTCACTGGGAAAACTTCTTGTTTAATTGTTTTTCTAACTTTCCTTATAGCGTACATGTCAAAATAAACCAAATTTCATTTGCAATGCACATATAACTAAAATATAAGTATCTTCATTGAAAATGATCACAGTGAGGCATAATATATTTTATTCAATAACATTTAGTTATAGTCATTTGTAAAAATTTAAATGTAGTTTTAAATCACATTATAATCTGGCATTTTTTTTGTGCAAAACCTTCCAATGTTGTCTCCATGATGTACTGTGTTATTGTTGTTGTTACTTTTCCTTTAGCTGATTTCAATTTATAGTAACCTCATGTGATAGAATAGAAATTTCACATAGATTTGTACTATGTAACAAATGGCATTTAAATACTTTTAAAGAATTAAAAAAATTTATTTTTTCTCATGGAGCTTGAAGATTTCACATTAGTCTCCAAATTTCAAGCAAATAATATCTTTCTCTTGGATAGTTTAATGGATTAGTCCTGATAATTATTGAATAATTCTCTTCCTTGTTTAAAAACAAAACAAAACAGAATGATTTGCGTCATAAATACCCAGTGGTTTAAAATCAGAAAGTATAAATGAGAGTTGTATCCTGTAACCATATTTGTTCAAACTGTATGCTCTGTAAAAATGTGAGAAACTGGAAGAAGAATACAACATTAAGACTGGAGGAACACTTAGTAACAACCTGTGATATGCAGATGACACAACCATGCTTGCTGAATGTGAAGAGGATTTGAAGCACTCACTTCTGAAGACTACATGCTGCCTTCAATATGAAATACCCCCCAACATAAAGAAAACAATAAATCCTCATGATAAGCAACATCATGATAAACGGAGAAAGGATTTTTGTTTACTTGGATCCACAATAAACAAATGCCAATAGAAGCAGCAGTCAAGACATGAAATGACATAGAGCATTGGACAAATCTATTGCAAATGAACTCTTTAAAGTGTTCAAAAGCAAAGATGTCACTTTGGGGGCTAAGGTGAGGCCTACCCAAAGCATGGTATTTTCAATTGCCTCAGGTGCATGCAAAATCTGGACAATTAATAAGAAAAACTGATAAAGAATTGATGCATTTGTAATATGGTGTTAGTGAAGAATATTGAATCTACATTGTACTAACAACAAATCTGTGTTGGAAGAAGTACAGCCAGAATGCTCCTTAGAAGCAATAATACATACTTTGTACATGTTTTCATGAGTGACCAGTCTGTGGAGAATGGCATCATGCATGATAAAGTAGATAGTCAATGAAAAAGAGGAAGACCCTTAATGAGATGGATTGACACAGTGGCTGGAAAAATGGACATAAACATAGCAACAATTTCATGGATGGGACAGGACCGGGACAGAGTGTTTCATTCTGTTGTGCATAAGAGTGCACTTGTCACCAAAATTAACTTTCAACACCAAAAGAATAAATCACTAGAAATAAAAACATAAGCAATACACACTATAAATAAAGCCGTGCAGTGGTGGATGGATAGATGGACTATCTGTGTTGAGGTACTTCTGATTGCATCACAAAATTTGTATTTATAGTTTCTGTTCTTACAAAGCATGATCTGATGATCTACTTTGGCTTTTATGAAGTTAGTCCATTGTTGCAATTTTATTTAACTAGTTTTATGCATCTCAAGGTCAGTTTTATATGCCAGAAGTAGAAGAGAGTTTTAAGTAAATCAAGTAACACTAAACAGAAAAAGACACAGAATGCTCAAGCACATTGTTTTTGCTCATAGATAATCACACTCTAATATTAGGTATAGTATTTCACTCCAGTCCAATATATACTTCAAAGGAAAAGTGTCTGAAATACTGGATACCACATACTGATGAAATAAATTGGATATTGAAAATGGGATCTGAAACCCCTTAATAACTTTATTATTTTTAAAACAATTGTTTTCAAATATGTCAAAATCTGTTTACTTCTAAGTAAATCTGCTTACTACTAAGGACCAATCTCCTTCAAATATGTGTATGAAAAATAATTTATTTGAGTTATATCAGGAAGGCAAATCTACTGCAAATTTTGTTTTGTTTTTAAAGTGAATATCACTTTGTGTTAGTATGAACAATCCAATTAAATTTTGGTTCTTGCTTACCATAATATATATTGAGAAAAACAATGAGAAATAAAGTTGTCCAGCAGAAAACAGTTTAATAATATGCTGAACCAAGTAGTTGTTTTATTTCATGGCTATTTTCATTGGATCTCACTATCAAACTACATATTAATTGACTGTATTCATCTAGACTGAAATATGTTCCATTCATATAACATAAATATAATTCAGCTTAGATCTCACATGAACCTCAGGGTAGAGAAAGTCATAATACCCTTTGACAGATGAATGTTTTAATGATATATACAAACGACTTATTATCAACTCTCAAATATATTTTCTGTTATGCTATTCTTTTTCATTTTATTCTTCTATGCTCCCTCCCTTCCTCACTGTCTCTTTCTCACATTATCTATGTGTGTGTGTATGTGTGTGTGGTGAGTGTTGTTGCGTTAAAGATGGGAATGATTTTAGAAAAAATTTTAAGTTGTCAAATCAAATTTTACTTACTGATAAATTATATTTTCATGACAATAGTTTGATACATAGTTCATAGGGTACATACAAATAGAGCACTTTGGCCTCTGACCTTTGTCTGTGAACCTGCTGTCAAAAAGTATCCATTTGTCAAAGGATAAAGATTAATAGCTGAGTTTATCTGTAGAGGCCAAATATATAAAGCTTAGATTGGGAAGATAAGAAGTAAAACCAGTTTTCACCTAGGGGTTATTAATTCTGATTATATAGCAATGGCATTTGTCCTCAGGAGAACAACAATGATAGAAATCATCCTTGTGCTATCCTACCTCAGGCATTTTGTGTCTAATAGTAGACAAGTAGAATTCTTGACTCCAACAAATTGTATTATGCTATAACATTGCAGCCTTCAACCTGCTATTGTAGAACATAATGGTTCTACTGCATCTCTCCACATCTCTTTGTTCACACTACTAGTAATATGCCTTAATCTTTCATCATTTTTTAATTGGAAAATAAATTAACCTGACACTAGTTTTGCTTATCTTACAAACAATGTCACAGTTGTTCTAAAACAACAAATCTGACCAAGTGACTATTCCAGTTTAAGAAGACTTAATGTCTTCACAAAACCTTAGGAATAAAATGAACTGTGTACATCATGGAATACAAAGTTATTTATGATCCTAATTCATATTTAAATCTACATCTTTCTTTTTTTTTATCCTCCTTCAATCATGCACTGATAGAAAATACTATATTAGTGAACTCCCTCAAACTCATCTCATGTTTTTCACTTCTAAAATTTCAAATACTCTTATATGCTTTTTTTTTAAAGCTTTTATTATGACCTGAATGATAGTTTACATGGGAGAACATCAGTTTTATACTCATCCTATCATATTTCGTTTCATTGCAATGATTACAATCCCCTCCATGCATCACTATTCAACAGTATTTGCTTCTACTCCCTTTAGTTTTTTGTTTTGTTTTGTTTTTCTTTTTGATTTACACAGAAACACTTAAGAATATATAATCATTTAAACAACCAAGGGGCACATTCTGAAAGCCTGCCTACTGGCTACCAGTACACAGACTTTCTCTTTTCATAAGTCTAGAGTCCTCAGCTGCTCTGTCTCTCGATATCATCATCTTTGCCTCTATCTGCGGTATTGCAGCTGCTCTGGATAGGATCTCACATTCCACTCATGCTCTTCTCCCTTGATGGTCCTAGGGTCCTCTGTTCCTGGAATGTAAGATTAACTACTCACCTCTTTATATGACAAAACTTGTGACAATCACTATTAGTCATGATAAAAATTATTATTGAATCATAAGAATCCTATCCCCATCACCTTTTCCCAGCCCATTCTAGACAAGATAAACTCCATCTTGAAAACTTATAAGTCAAGCAGTTAATGCCTTAATAGCTATTTTAGCAACCCCTCCTTCCCCATTTTAGGTAGCCAGTGTCTAAGTTGCACATAACTATTAACTCTGTGTACAGAGGGGATAGGTTTGATCCTTGATGTAAAGATTCCTTCCCTTTCAGTTGGTATTTTGAGATACTACATCCATAAGTATAGGTCAAGTTCATCAAATTGTTGTGATTTACACTTGTTTCCTTTGTCAAATTTCTTTATTTTCCTCTACTGGAGTTCTGAATATCAAGCCATTGAAGGTAGGTCAAATGGATACGATCTGAAAGTTTGAGCGTTCTTGTGCATCTCTCTCACTTTATATCAGCTGGATGCTTCTCTCTTGGCTCTAGCCCTCCATGGTCCTTGTCCATGGACTTAGGAGTCCTCAGGTCTCACCATTCTATAGACCAACCAGCCCTCCCTCTTATTTCTCTCTCATCGCCAGGTTGATGGGAGTCTATGGAACTTGGTTGAACTCAGCCTATTTCTTCATTGCTGCCTTTCCCCCCTTCCACTAACCAGTAGACCAATGTGGTGGCCAGCAAGCTTACATGTCTGCTTGTGGTTCCCTTTGAGTTTAAGTCTTGGAGGGGGGTTTGTCCTGAAGGGACTTGATTGCCTGCCTTGATGGCTTCCCGGTGAACAATGTGTTTGTTCTTGTAGTAGCCAATCAGACTGCCATTTTGTTTTGGATTTTTCCTGGTGGTTTTCATTTCTGCTGCAAAGGTAAGAAGTGACTGGCTTACAAGCTTTCAAGAGGGAGCCTAGATCCAGAGGGCACAAAGGAAGGTAGAATCTCCACTGAGTAGTATCCAATCTGTCTGGGCGGGACTGAAGAAAGGAGATGGGATAGCACTCATGTGGTACAATAGTGAATAATTACTCTCAGGACTCATTGTGAGGGTTGGAAATGTAAGGTAGACATTTTGTAGCAAAGGGAGGGGACTGTATCTTTTGTTCCTCCAGGCTGGTCTGCATGTCTTTTCTAGTGGGAATGTCCCACCTCAGAATGTTCTGGATAGAACTCAGGATTTCACTCCACAAGAAGCCTATATCACTGGGCAAGTTCTAGAACCCCTTTTAGGAATTCCAATCAGTTATAGGCTAGAGATGGGCTTACAAGTTTTCTGTAATTATGTTTCCCGACATTCCTTTTTATCCAACTCAAGTGTCAATTTTACAATAGTAGGTAAGGGAAACCAACATTCATAAGACAGCCAAGCATCTTAATATTATCTCCCCTCTTTTACAGATTCAAACTATGCCTCGATCCCTGTATTACAGAACACTGTTGTTCCAAGGTTGAGCATGCATCACACTCTGTTCCATTTAGCCCATGCAAACGTGCCTATGTGTTTCCCTATCTACCTCGTTCTTCCATCTCCTTCCCCCTTCTTGTGCATAGCCCTCCCCAACACCTAAATTATGATGTGCCAATCCCCTAACCTGTGCTTTAACCGTCCCCTCCTTCTCACCCCTGGTAACCAATATGCATATATATATACATATCTATCTATCTATATTTTTTTTTTCTTTTAGTAGGGGTATCTTTTCTTAAGCTTCATGTTTTTAATGTTTCCATGTGCTTCTTAGATTTTATTTTCTTGGTATGTTGTGAAGTGTTAATTTTCTTTGAAGTTACCTTATATTCTATTAACTTTTTCCTCCATTTGAAACACTCAATTTTACCCTGCAATCTACCTGACCTCCTCATCACCAGGATCTGTGTTCCTATATTTTTACCTTCTTCCACATAGTAATTGTTTTGATCATAGACTGACTTCCCAGATACTCTGATTCATTCTTGCAATTTTGTTCTGTTCTTGATTCTTCTATTTGTTGACTGAGCTCTGGGTGGTGCTGCCACATATGTCTATTCTTGTTTTTCTCAGTGCAAAGGACTTGCTTTAGAATGTTTTGAAGTACTGGGTTGGCTTTGACAAAGTCCCTTAGCTTATATATATATTGGAATTTCTTTTTATACACCATTATATTTGATTGACAGCTTTTCTGGGTTGTTATTTGGTGCCATTGAGTCTGTACAGACTCATAGCAACCTTATGCACAGCAGAACAAAACACTGACCGATCCTGGGCCAATCTCACTATAGTTGCCATGCTAGAGTCCATAGATGCTGGCACTTTGCCAATCCATCTCTCTAGGGGTCTTCCTCTTTTTCTCTAACCCTCCACCTTACCAAACATGATATCCTTCTCCAGCAACTGGTCCCTTCTGACAATATGTCCAAAGTATGAGAGACTAAGTCTGGTCAGCCTGACCTCCAAGGAGCACTCTGGCTGCACTTTTCCAACACAGATCTGTTGGTTTTTTGGCAGCCCATGGCACTTTCAATATTCTCCTCCAACTCCTTAACTGAAAAGCATCACTTCTTCTATTATCTTCCGTATTCAATGTCCAGCTTTCACATGCATATGAGGCTATTGAAAAATCAATGGCTTGGGTCAGGCGCACCTTTTCCTTGATTCTTGTCTTCTTAATGACTTGTTGCTTTCTTCATGTATTATGTTCCCACAACTCTTCAGGTCTTTGCTCTTTATAGTGTTTAATGTATCAAATCTATTCTTCAGGTGATCTCTAAATTCAGGTGAAATAAATTCAAGGTCATATTTTGGCTCTTGCAGACTTCTTTAAATTTCCTTAGCTTTAGTTTGATTTTGCATACAAGTAATTGATGGTCTATTCCACAATCTGCCCCTGGCCTTGTTTTGACTGATGATATGGAGCTCTTCCATGGTATCTTTCCACAGATGTAGTCAATTTGATTTCTGTGTATTCCATCTGGCAAGGTCCATGTGTATAATCATCTCTTGTGCTGTCTAAATAAGATATTTGAAATGAACAATTCATTGATTTTGCATAATTCTATCATGCGATCTCCAGCATCATTTCTATCACCAAGGCCATATTTTCCAAATACTGATCCTTCCTCTTTGCTCCCAACCTTTGCATTCTAATCACTGGTAATGATCAATACACCTTGATTGCATGTTTGGTCAATTTCAGATTGAAGAAGTTGGTAGAATTTGTCTATTTCATCCTCACTGGCTTTAGTGGTTGGTGCATAAATTTGAATAATAGTGGTATTAACTGGTATTCCCTCTAGGTGCATTGATACTGTCCTATCATAGCTAGGTTGTACCTCATGACTGATCTGGATATGTTCTTTTTGAAATGAGTGCAACAGCATTCCTCTTCAATTTGTCATTCCCATTATAGTAATTCATGTTGTTGTCAGATTCAAAATGGCCAATACCAGTCCATTTCAACTCACTAATGCCTAAGATATCAATGCTTGTGTGTTTCATTTCATTTTTTACAATTTCTAATTTTCCTAAATTCATACTTCTTCCTTTCCATGTTCCGATTAATAATGGATGTTTACAGCTGTTTCTCTTCATTTTGAGTTGTGCCCCATCAGCAAATGAAGGTTCTGCAGGCTTTTCTTCCATGGGCTTTACTCTATTCATGTCATCACGGTCAACTCTATTTTTAGTGCCTTCCAACCTGAGGGCCTCATTTTCCGGCACTGTATCTGACAGTGTTTCTCTGCTATTCATAAGGTTTTCAGTGACTACATTTTCGGAAGTAGTTCGTCATTCTTTCTTCCTAGTTTGTCTTTGTCTGGAAGCTAATCTGAAACCTATCCACCATGGGTGACCCTACTTGTATTAAAATACTGGTGGCATAGCTTCCAGAATCACAGCAACTCACAAACCACCACAGTACAACAAACTGACAGACGAGTGGTGGCTTTTCTGAGTAGATGATTCTTGGTTGGTTTTCTTTCTTTCTTTTATATATGTCTCCCCATTGTCTTCTAAATTGTTGTTGTTGTTATGTGCCATGGAGTCACTTCCAACTCATAGTGACCCTATACAGGGTTTCTGAGGCTGTAAATCTTTATGGGAGCAGAAAGCCTCATCTTTCTCCTGTGTAACAGTTGGTAGTTTTGAACTGTTGACTGTCAGGTTAGCAGGCCGATTCATAACCACTACATTACCATAGCTCCTTAAGGGTCTACTAAATCCAGGATGACTGATTCACAATAGTCGTGCCCACTAGTACACCTGTAGCAGACATCTTTATTTGGGTCTGGCATTCTTTCCCTGTTGCTACAATAAGTCTCTACTAAATGTTCGCTAGTAGAGACAATAAAAGGTAATTGCTACTCCTGAATAGATGAGTAACACTCTATTTAACATAGGTTCAAAAGTCTATGTATTCTTTTAAAACTGTGATTTAGTAATGTTACTGTATATTTTTTCCTACTGAATTATTAATATGATATTACATGTCATATACTCTAGCAAGCGATTCTTAAATTCTCATATGGACAAGATATTTTGTTTGGTATAGTATTATTGTGAAAAAATAATTATGCCCATTTGATTTTCAAATGCAAAAAAAAATCTCAAATAGAAAGGAATGCTTCTAATTTAGTGTTTCATACTGAGGAATTCTGATACAATCAGGATTAATCTAGTTCTGTTGCTGTTGTTGTTGTTACTTGCCATAGAGTCTGTTCTGACTCAAAGTAATCCTATACACAACAAAACAAAACATTCCCCGGGCTTGGACAATCCTCACAGTTGTTACTCACTTGAACCTACTGCTGCTGTCTTTGTGTCAATAGGTTTCATTGGGGGTGATGGGGTCTTCCTCTTTTTTTCTGACTTTACACTTTACCTAGCATGATGTCTTTCTGCTGAGACTGATCACTCCTGGTAGTATGTCAGGAGTATGAGAGATGAAGTTTTGTCATCCAGGCTTCTAAGGAGCATTCTAGCTGTGCTTCTTCCAACACAGAGTTGTTTGGTCTTTTAGCAGTCCATGTTAATTTTAATATTCTTCTCTACCAATATAACTCAAATGAATCTATTCTTCTACAGTTTTCCTTATTCACTGCATAATTTTCAAACACATATGAAGCTACTGAAAATACCATAGCTTGGGTTAGGTGCACCTTTGTCCTCAAACTGACATCTGTACTCTTCAAGATTTGCCTAATGCAATACATCATTTGATTTCTTGACTGCTGCTTCCATGAATGTTGATGGAGGACCCTAGCAAAATGAAGTCTTTGACAATTCAGTTTTTTCTCCATTTATCATGATGTTGTTTATTGACCCAATGGAAAGGTTTTTTGTTTTCTTTACCTTAAGGCACAACCCATAATGAAGGCTTTTGACTTTGATCTTTATTAGTAAGTATTTTATGTCCTCTTCGCCTACAGCAACAACAAAAAATTGTATCACAGTTGTTAATGAGTCTTTCTACAATCATGTTGTCAAGTTGTTCTTTATATAACTCAGCTTCTCAGTGTGTTTGCTCAGTTTACAGAGAAAATAAGTATAGTAAAAGAATACATCCTTGTGCATACCTTTTCTAGTTTTAAAGCATTCAGTGTGCCCTTGTGCTGTTTGAACAACTGCCTCTTGGCCTATGTACAAGTTCCTCACGAGCACTATTAAGTAATCCAGAATACTAATTTTCCACAATGCAATCCATAGATTGTCATGATCAACACTGTCAAAAACCTTTGCATAGTCAATAAAGCACTAGTAAACACCTTCCTGGAGTCCTGGTGTGGTGCTGTGGGTAGATGCATCAGACTGCTAAGTAGGTTGAAACTGCAAGGTCAGTGGTTCAAGCTCACCAGCCACTCCTTAGAAACTCTATACAGGGTCACTATGGGTTGGAACCAACTTGACAGCATTTAACAACAAACACCTTCCTGGGTTCTCTGCTTTCAGCCAAGATCTATATGACAAGACAATGATATTTCTCCTTCCACGTCCTCGTCTGACTCCAGTTTGAACTTCTGGCAGTTTCCTGTCAATGTACTGTGGCAGCCCATTTTGAATTATCTTGAGTAAAAGTTTACTTGCATTTAATACTGATGATATTGTCCGATGACTTCTGCATTTCGTTGGGTCACCTCTCTTGAATGGGCAAAAGTATGGATCTTTCTCAATCATTTGGCTAGATAGCTCTCTTCCAAATTTCTTGGCAGAATGAGTGAATGCCTCCAATGTTGCATCAGTTTGTTGAAAGATTTTTATTTGTATTCCATCAAGTCCTGGAGCGTTATCATTTTCCAATGCCTTCATTGCACCATTGACCTTGTAGTTAGTAGTCCATGGCTTTTCTTACAGCATCATCAGGTTTCCACAAATATTGATTCTATTGAGGAAACTCAATTTGAATTTCAGGTTACCAGTAATTAGTAAGCCAGTTACCTCTCAAGGCTGTTAGTTTTCTTATCATAATCAAAACAAATAAATTGAACAACTACATAATTTATGTATATAATTTTCAACAATTCTAATATCTGCATTATTTCACAAATTATTATTTGTGACACAAGGTAACTTTAACAAACATATTGTCAGTGTTAGTTTTGAGGAGGTCACACATAAAATAAGGTATCTTATTAATAATAACATATTATATTTAATAAAATTAGTTATTTAAAAATCCCTTTAAAAATATAAGATATATATGTTTAAAGGCATGGATTTCCATACTGTAAGACATGTATGTAACTTTATGGGAGGAAAAATAGACTATCTCATCTTTTATGAATCTACTTAGCAGTTAGATTCATTCCTAGAAAATTTTATAACAAAGAGTAGAAAATTATATAACAAAGAGACCACATCTTTTCTTCTGCTTCAATACACATGGCAAATAACATTATCATGCATGGCATACTCCATTGGATATACCCATTGATCAGATAAATTGTAGGTTATATGCAGTTCCTGGTATATTAGCTCTAACATCACTCTCCTGTCATTATAGATAGCATAATAGAATGAATTTTGCTGAGAGTTATAATTTTAGTGTTGGTAAGACTTGTTGGCTAATGATTCAGTTATATAAAATCTATGATGTTTTACTGAGAAGAAACCTCTGAAAATAATGATGAAAGGTATCTTAACCATCAAACTAAGACTCACAAGCAACCCAGAAAATCTGTTTAACCAGGCAGGTGTCTCAGTTCTTATTGCCCACAAATCTACTGAAAATTCAGTTAGAAATTGAAAAATTCATCTGGGTCCAACAGAATTGTGTCAGATTTATCCTGACATAATTAATATCTCACATTGGAAATTAACAGGAATCATCTGACCAGTTTAATTAATCATGCTATTCATGTAATTTGATTGGCCATGTGTCAGTTATTTTTCTGTTTCAAAGAACTTCAGTCAGGATCATAAAGACTTAGTCAACCTTAGGCTCCTCATCAAGCTGTCTGACAGTAAACCAACCAACAATATGAAGGATTAAAAAAAAATTAAATCTAATATATGTTCTTGGCAATTGTATAATATTTCAATAAACAACATGCAAAATATAATTAGTAACAAATTAATTTTCTTAAAACTGAACATGAAATGATAGTGGTTACAAAGTCATTGGTAGAGAGACATTACTAGTGATTTCATGTTCTTTTCCCATTATTACTCCAAAGATTAGGACAAATTTGACAACATGTTTCCTCTATCCAAGTCCAGTCATTTTATGTATTAGGGCCATCCGGCTGTATTAGGCTAAACATATTCATTTTTTAAACACATATATAAGAGGGGCATCAAAACTTTTGTGAAAAAATGTAATTGAAAGTTAGAAAATTTTCATAAAATGTTTGAAGCCCCCTTCCATTTTCTGTGTGCCACGATCATTGTTAGAATCTTGTACTTTTATTCTCTTACTCCTCATAATAAGCTATGCAGTAAATACTGGTTGCTCTATTTTACAGATCAGAACAAGGAGGTTCAAAACTTTAAAGGATTTGTCCATATCTCTAAGTTGGTTGACATGCACATCTTCTGTCTCCAAGTCCAGTGTTCCTTCCACTTTATCAAAAAAATATGTTTTTTTTTTTTTTTTTTAAGTTAACTCTTTAGTATTCTAATAAGTTGAGTATTGTGGTGATGCCATTCCAGTTTTTCAAGATCTTGTTCAACGTCTCTTTTTAAACTTACTTCTATGTTTACTTAAACGTTTAAACTTATCTATCTTCTACCTTAGTATTGCCAAGTTGAGTAACTCACAATTAATTACTTTTGTCCCATCATCTGTTTCCATGCTTTTGCCAGTACCACTCTCATAACCTGGAAGGTGCTCAGCATATCTAAATTTTAACAAATCTTTACAGGACAAGGCAAGTATTTATTTTCTCTCTAATACTTCTTGCTCTGCCATTGTTGTTGTCCATGCCTTGGAGACCTGTACAATTTATGGGAACTTTATAACAGAATACAATCTTTACTGGTTCTGTGCTATCTTTATGATCTTTATTCTAAAAAGGAATATATATATATATATATATATATTTTTTTTTTTTTTCCTTAGCTCGCAAGCATTGTATTTGTCTAGTGTTTGTAGTATTTATTGCCATCTTACTTGGAAATATAGTTTTTTGAAGTTATTACCCAGTGAACTGTGAGCTCTTAGGAATCAATCTTCTTTCTTTTTCTTAGCTCCATGGTATCTTGCTCATTATCATAAAGTTGCATGAAGCTTATAAGTGCATATGGAATAGAAAATGTTTAATTTGAAATTAAATCTCTATAATGAGGCTTTACACTGATGTCTTAGATTATTAATATCCAAAAATATTGAGATTAGAATGAAGATAATCATAGCATATATTGGTAGGAAGTGACATGTAATTTTACATTTATTTATACCAACAAAAACATTGTAAACTACCGGATTATTGAATTTCCACCCATCGCTTCAGTGTTTACCTATCAACTCAACATAAAAATGTATAGTGAATAATGGTAAAACAATTCATTTTTGATGCTTTATAATTGCATGGAGTAAGAATTAATTTTATTAAGAGTCAGAAAGCAATAACTTTGCCCTTTCTAAGCACAGGAAGAAACATAATAAGAATTATGTCTTTGTGGACTTCATACATCACAGATATTTTCTGCATTATTTGAAGTATTATAATTAGTTTTATAATATGTGAAGTTAGGTTTAATCACATATATTATTAGAAATACATAGTAATTTAATTTTTACACTCAAAAGTATATTACCCTCTTAGTTTTATGTGCTATTCAGTAATTTTATTATTGTTGTTGTAAAGTGCTGTCAAGTTGGTTCAGACTCATAGTGAACTCATATAAGGTTTCTGGTTTCTGAGGCTTTAAATCTTTGTAGGAACAAAAAGTCTCATCTTTCTCCCACTGAACAGCTGGTGGGCTTGAACCCCAAACCTTGTGGTTCACAGCCCAGTGCTTATCATAGGGAGCCACTGTGCTCCTAAGTAATTATACAGAGGAATAACAAATAAACTTTGGAATAATGGTTACTTTCTTATTGAAAATTCTGTGTACAACATAAATTATATTGGTTTTTTTTTTTTTAATTAATGTTTGTGTACGTAACTTATATATAGCATTCTGTGACCACAGAATGAACACTTCTCTTAAATGCTGTTCTGTAGTCCTGTAAGTTGATGGTAAGATTCATCTTTAAATGGAAAAAGCATATTATCTTCTCAGAGAAAAATACATTAAATGATAAAACTATCCTATGTATGTATTTGGTATGATATAAATTGAGCATCTCTGTGAGAATACTGAGTAAGACACCTGATAAAAGATTAGAATTATTGAAAGATGGTATTTTAGAAGTAAAAATTTTGTTATGACAAGTCAAGACAGGACTGAAATCACCCTAGCTTGCTGTGGAATAAGCACAATTAGACTGTTCAAATCTCAAACCCACTGCCTGACAACAAATAAATGGAGGTGTCGAATCTCATTTTGATCACATTCAGTAATGGCCTTGAATGCATGCAAATGTACTCAATGGGGCTGTGTGACAACTGTATGATTCAACTGTGAAATTGGACTAGCTTGTACTGAAAGTGGAATTTCACACCTACTGATCTAGCCGTCTGTTTTTTGGTAATAATGGATAGAAAAATAATACACAAAATTGTATTTCCACTTGTTTGTGTAACCCATAATGGCCTTAGCAATATCAAATGGGTCAGTATATGTCTTAATACTTCAATTAGCTATGATATTATAATAACAGAGAACTGATTATAGCAGTAATAAAATACCTGAACCCATAGGGAATTGCATTATGTAAGTTTACAAAATGCACATATTGAGCACTGATGCATTTTCTTTGGATTTAACACATCCAGACAGGTATTGGAGCCTAGCAAACAGAAATGATCTTCCTCTTATTCCCTGTATAAACTGCCAACTATCTTCCAATGCCAAGATAATGATTGGGTAGCTTGAACTATTAAATTGGAAAATAATAATTTGTGTTGGTTCAGAGAATTTCAGTTGGGCATGAACATTAGAAAGTTTCCACATGGTTATACTTTACATATTAGAAATGCATGCATTTTTCATCTAGAAAACTTGTGAACTTATCATTCTGCAGGAGAAGAAAGGTTGCTTCCATAGGACCCTATATCATGATTTGTTGTCATTGTAAGTGCCATCGAGTCGGTTCTGACCCATAGCAACTCTGTATAGGGTTTCCAAGGAGCAGCTGGTGAGCTTGAACTACCAACCTTGCAGTTAAAATGGCTTTGCAGTCTGGCACATTAACCCACAGTGCCATACCAGGACTCCTATATTATGATGTTGTTGTTGTTGTTATGTGCCGTTGAGTCGATTACGACCCGTAGTGACCCTGTATAGGGTTTGCAAGGAGCTGCTGGTGAGCTTGAACCATCGACCTTGCAGTTCAAATGACTTTGTAAATTGATGCATTAGCCCACAGCGCCACACCAGGACTCCTGATAGACTCCTCATTGTTTCCACATTTAATTTTAAAAGGTAAAATCTTTAAGTACTGATTTGAAAATATGGAGATGAGTTTGTTTGCTTTGTTTTAATTGTATAAAATAATAAAACCACAGTTGAAAATTGCATGAAGGCTATATTTTGTTTCAAAATGACATGTGTAGATCTAAAAATATCTTAACCACATAAGGATATAATGGTATTTTCAAAATTCTTAGTATATTGAATCTTCAAGGGGCATAGTATGTTGTCCAAGCATATTTTCCAAAGATGTAGTTGTATTTGTATGTGTTTGTTGCAGACCGTGTTAAGACTGGTCAGAGGTTCGAGGCCCTATAGGCCCGAGTGTAACAAATGAGGCCACTGGCAGTTAATGGCAAATTGCTTTCATCTTAATATTCAGTTATATATATTAAATTAATACACGGAGCCTTTGAAAATCCACAGATAAATGTGATATTTTCCTAAA
>NW_006408609.1:1136030-1160541 GCF_000296735.1 Chrysochloris asiatica
CTGGCTTTGGGGTGCCTCATTGTCTCCCTCCTTCTGTTTGTCTGTGTATTCTTTCGCTATCCCTATCGCCGCTGGATCTCCCCTCCTCGTGAACCAAACAATCGTGAACAACACAACTATGTCGAGGGCAGTCCCCGACATGTGTTTGCTTCTTTCCCACTTTTAGCAGACTTTGCTGCCAAATACCCTCAGGACCATCCCTTCTTTCTCTACAGATAGAATATAGTACATGAGATGAAGTGGTTCCCCATCCACCTGATGGCATTCTTAAAGGACTATATGGTATAAAAGGAAAAAACATACTTTAATTCCTGTTTGCTCTATTCCTATATTTGACATGGTGTGCATGAAGAAAGAGACTTTATAAAGCCTTCTTTTGAAAGGACTTCTAACTCCAGATTCATATAAAATTCTGTGTTAATGTCATCACATAAATGGCAGAATGTTGAAGTATCACACAGGGACTATTGCATACAGTGACAGCTTGCTGTTCCTCTAGCAAACAGCTAACATTCAATTGGTGACATAACTCTCAGTAAAGAACCTCTTATTTGCCTAGATGAATATATTCTTTATTCCTTCCCCATTGGACTTTCTTATTTTGGCTGCCCCAAACTTCACAATCTCCAGTGTTGAGTTGTTTTTGTTGTTGTTAAGTGCTGCCAAGTCAGTTCTGATTCATAGCAACCTTTCATAGGATTTCCAGGGTTGTAAACTTTTATGGGAGCAGAAAGCCTCACCTGTCTCAAGTGAAGAAGCTGGTGGGCTCGAATCTCTGACCTTGTGGTTTGAAGTTGACTGCCTATCCTCACTGTGCTCCCCATTCTTGAGTAGAGGTATGGAATAAAGAAAACTGAGCAATGAATTTTTATTTTTTTTAAATTTAAATAGCCTCTATTTAACTTCATAGGAAACCTATGAAATGTGTTTCCTATGAAGTTCTCCCTTTTGCCCTTCCTTTCTCCATATCCCAGTTTTCAGAATTTATTTGTATGCCTTATTTCATTTAAGGGGTTTTTATTTGATATTCTGCTTTTTTTTTTTTCTCAAGAGCCATTGTTTTAAAATTATTATAGTGTTCATGCTGGTATTTACCAATATTGGAAATGATTTCTCCCTCAATGTTTCCCTGTTATACAATAATTTTGTTTTTTGTTTTTTTGTTTTTCAATTTTTAAAGTTTATGCTGAGGTATGCATTGGTTTCCTATTTCCTATATATTAGGACTTCCATAACAAATGACCCCAGGTAATGTGGTTTACATAAAAAATGTACTTTCTCACAGTTCTGAAGTCCAGCAATCCAAAATCAGGATGTTAGCAGGGTAACTCTTTGTTGCGATTCAGAGGAAGATCTATTCCATGCTCCTTCACTAGCTTCTGGTGATGTCCAGCAATCCTTAGTATTCCTTGCTTTACTTGTTAACGCTTTACTCTATTCTCTGCCTCCATCATGGCAAAGCCTTCTTCCATAAATTTCCGCCTTTTTCTGACTCTTAGGTGGTTGTTGTTGTTACGTGCTGTGGAGTCAGTTCCGACTCATAGCGACCCTGTACAGGGTTTCCGAGACTATAAATCTTTACAGAAGCAGAAAGCTTCAGCTTTCTCCCTGGAACAGCTGGTAGTTTCGAACTTCAGTCCCTCAGGTTCGCAGCCCGATTCGTAACCACTATGCTAACGTTGTTGTTGTTGTTATGTGCCATCGAGTCGGTTCCGACCCATAGCGACCCTGTATAGGGTTTCCGAGGGTGTAAATCTTTACGGGAGTAGAAAGCCTCATCTTTCTCCCGAGGAGCAGCTGGTAGTTTCGAACCGCTGACCTTAAGGTTCGCAGCCCGATTCGTAACCACTACGCTACCAGAGCTCTATGCTAACGTAGTAGTGGTTATATTCCGCGGAGTAGGAACCGCCTCATCGCCTCCCTGTACAGGGGTTTCCAAGGATGTAAATCTTTACGAAGGATTCTCTTAATTGGATTTAGAGTCCACCCTACTCCTTAAAGGAGCTCTAATAGCGTAGTGGTTACGAGTCAAGCTGCTGATCTTGAGGTTAGCAATTCGAAACTATCAGCTGCTCCGCGGGAGAAAGATAAGTCTTTCTGCTCCCGTACAGATTTACAGCCTCGGAAACCCTATACAGGGTCTCTGTGAGTTGGAACCGACTCCACAGCATATCTCCACCACCACTACCTACTCCGTAATGATCTTATGGCAGTCCTAACGTAATTTAATCAAATCGGATAAGAACCTATTCCAAATAAGGTTACATTCTGAGTTTCTGGGTAATTATGGATTTTAGGGAAACACTATTTAATCTGCTGTTGTTGTTGCTGTTAAGTGCCGGTAAGTCAGTTCTGATTCATAGCAACCCTCACGAGCACCTGATAGATTTAAACTGTTTAACTTTCAGTTAGCAGTTCAGTACTCATCCTACAGCACCACAGCAGAACTGCATTCAACCCATTACATAAACCATAATCTTAAGAAGATGGTGGTTTCCTACTACTTAATTAATTACATGTGTTCATGTAACATAGGCTTATACTTACTTAATGAATACATGTTGTGATGTTTCAAGTTCTAAGTGGCATCTCATGACTTGTGTCATAAGTAGAATCATTTTACTAAAGTGCTTCTCATTCTCTTTAGCCTTTGCAAGAGCTTTGTGAAAGCCTTGCTTAGTATTTACTTTGATTTATCAATTCTGCTGATGCTGAGAGCAATAGCTTTTCAGTGAAATTGGGATGTCGTTAGAAAGATGTTAGTTGAGCATCCCATCTAGGAGGTCAAGAGGAAAACTGCTTACATGTTCTTGACTTTAAGATTCTTCCTTTCTTTTCTTTGAATTTTATTTATTTTGTTGTTACTGAGAATATATGCAGCAATATATACCAGTTCAATAGTTTCTTAATGTACAAGTTAATGATCTTGATTATATTCTTCAAGTTGTATGAATTCTCTCACTTCTATTTTTATGTTGTCCTTCCCTCATTAACATAAAATCACTGACTCTTAAGGTTCCCGTCCAGCCTTTTGAGTTGCAGTCATTGCTTTGTTTCCATATAGATATTTCTTAAAAGAGCATAAGGCTTAAAGCAGACCTTTTTTTCTAGTTAAGCTAACTAACCACTGTTCGATTTTAAGAAGTCTTCCAAGAATATATGTGGTTTAAGGTTTGAAGATGATCTCAGGACAGTAATTTCAGGGTTCATTCCCCGCCATGACTCCACAAACACTAGAGTTTATGAGGATATGAAATTCTGTTTTGAACTTTCCCCCTTGGATCAGAACTTTCTTATGTAATCTTTGATCAAAATGTTCAGTAAGTTTTTGCTAAGCACCATTTGGTTATTCTGGTCTCACAGCACAGGAGGCAGTTGTTCATGTGGACAAATAGCCTTATATTCCATGTTCCTTCCCCTCCTATTCATCTCCTTCTTTCTCTGTAGTTCAAGTGAACTAAGAACGATTGTTATGCCTTGGATATCTTGTTGCAAGATGATCAAACCATAGACACTACCCAATAAAATATTATTAGGCCAATTAGCTTGGATGTCCCCTGAAACTATGACCCTAAACTTCCAAACCGAGGAAACCAATCCCATGAGTGTTTTATTGTACATAAACAGAATCAATATCTACCCTTTTAAAAATTATTGTTGTAAGCATATTTATCACACATTTTCCAATTGAACTTTTTATAGATGCACAACTTATTGACAGCAATTAACAATAATCAACTGTGCAACTGTACCTTTAATCAATGTGATTTTTTTTCGTCACCTTTAACCTCTCTTTTTTTCCTCCTGCCCTCGTTGTTGTTGCTGTTAAGTTCTGACTCATAGTGACAAAATGTGGTAAATATTCACAATAGAATACAACTACTCAGCCAGTATAAGTATATACTGGCTTCAACTCATAGCAACTCTGTATAGGGTTTCCAAGGAGAAATTGGTGGTTTGAACCACTGACTTTGGGATTAGCAGTCCAGTCTTTATCCTGCACCTTGTAATTAGTAATAAACTTTTTAGTCTTTACACATTTGCCTTTTCTTGTGTTTTTTGTATAAGTTGAGGTCATGAAATATTTTTCCCTTTATGATTGACTTTTTGAACTCAGCATATAATGTCTTGAAATTACATCCATACTATAGTGTATATCAAGACTTCATTTCTTCTACACTGGACTGGTCACCATAAGGTGAACAGTTTAAACCCACCAGCTTTTCCTCAGAAACCCTATAGAGTGTCGCTAAGAGTCGAAACCAGCATATACTTATACTGGCTGAGTAGTAGTACTCCATCGTGTGTATGTGCCACATTTTGTTTATTTGCTTATTATTTGTTTATACCTATTTATGGAAATTTAGATTGCTTCTACCTTTTGAATATTGTGAACAGTGCTGCAATGAACATTGGTATGCTTGTTTCTTTTTGAGTCTCCGCTTTAAAGACTTTAGGGCTTATTGAATAATTTAGCATACGTAAAACCAATTTTCTCAAAATTGCTTTGGTTGAAACATCTATTTTCTTCTTCAAACAGTTATTTTGGTGCGACTTGATTGCTTTTATAGGATTGCTCAGCCAAAGAGAGACTAGAATCCTTTCTAAAGCATATTTGCTCTTGAAAAAACAATTATATCACTAACACTTTGTACAAAATCCTATCTCTTCATCCACTGACAATAGGCCTGTATCCTCTGATGAGAAGCACTTTTTTAAGAGAGCATCAGGACAGCCCCTTTAGAATTGTTTTCTCCTGCTTGTGCTCTAACCGTTCCTCTCAATGTGCTGATTGTACAATGAAGAAGGCAGGTAATGCTTCCAAAGCCTTTTGCTGGCAACATGCAGCATTGGCATCTTATTCTGGACACTGCTCCCAGACAGTAGCAGGAAGTCATATTCAAGAATGATTATATTGAAACTGGAGAATGATCTGCTTTCCCTTTTCACAAAATCTAGTGCTAACAATACCACACAGACCAATTCATACCAACCTAACTATTGTAAAAGGTGTTTTAGCATCTCTGCTGTTTTAGCTCACTGAAAGTTATTAATAGAATATGTATGTTGCTGCCTGTTGCTAATATCCCTAAACCCTATATTAAGCTAGTATTCTTATTTGCTTGTTTATTTGGTTTTTGCTTTTTGTACTCATATAAATGTTATGCTTCTCTTTCTTTATGTCTACAATGTGGTTCCACTTTAGTTATTTCATGTAATACTTGGTGATAGATTTTCAATACCCAGAACAACCCTTTAGTGCATGCTGCCTGGTGTATACTCATATTTAATGGGGTTGGTTTGCCATCCAGTGTCTGATAACCTACTACATACTGAGATGCTTTCCTTTATAACTACTTAATAAGGTATTTTAAAGGAACTTTAGTTTAAGAGAAATAGATCAACAGAAATGGATCTGTTACCCATTGAGCTGAGTCTTGTTCTCAGTGCCACAGGATCTTAGACTTGCACAACGAGGGTCAATACAGGGATGGTTATGGTGACCCCGTGTCTTACAGGGTAGAACTGAACTCTATAGGGCTTTACTAGCTATAATCTTTATAAAGCTATAATCTTTACTAGCTATAATCTTTATAATGTTTGATAAAGTGGAGGGTCGGAGAAAAAGAGGAAGACCTCCCAATGAGATGATTGGCACAGTGGCAGCATCAGTGGGCTCAAATGTAGCAATGATTGTGAGGCTGGTGCAGAACTGGGCAGTGTTTCATTCTGTGGTGCCCAGGATCACTATGAGTTGGTACCAACTCGATGGCACCTAACAACAACAACAACAACAACAACAACATATCTGTATAGAAGCAGATGACCAGGTCTTTCTTTACAATAACGCTGCATGAGTTTGAACTGCTAACTTTTCATTTGGAGCAAACCATTGGTGTTACCCAGGATTGTCATGAGTAGGAATGAATTCAACAGCAGTGGATTTGTTTTATTTTGATTTATAGGATGATTAAGGAGTCTTTCTGGTTTGGGATAAGACATTCTGTGCTATTAACTAGTAATAATTGTTTTTCTCTCAGATTATTTGCTAGCCACTCTTTAGGTATTTTGCTATGATTTGGTAGATAAGACTATAAAGTACTTGAAACTTGAAAGCTTAGTGTGAAGAAGACTCACTATTTGTTCCAACTCTCAACATCAATGAGATCACCCTTCTTTTTCTTCTAGAAGCATCTACTACTCTTAAAATCAGTGAGGGGAAAAAATCCACACCAGGTATTTATTTTCTAGTAGAAGTCCTTATTACTGCATTCTACCTCCCCTAAAACAGTTATATATTCCGGCGGGAAAGCACTAATTAGGGAAATGGATCAATGAGATAAATTTCTATTTCCTTATATTCCCACCATTTTGTTCTAGAAATTTTAAATGTTTATAGAACTTTCCCAGGGTTCTCCAAAATAATCAAGGATTATACTTGTATCCCCAATGTATACCTTTGTCTCTAAGTCAAACAATGTTCACACATTCCCACACATTCACTCACAAACTTTATCTCATACTAAATCAGCATAGTATAGAACACGAACTTTGTAGTCAGACAATCCAAAATATATATGCTTGGAAATGTCCTAAGTTTTTTTTTAACTTCACTTTAACTACCTATAACATGTGATTAGAAACAGCTACATCAGATTTAAAAGAAAATGCACGTGCGGACCTTTGGAAAAAACCTAGATCATTGTTCAGTAAACTTAGTTGTTATATTTCAAAGCATGTTTCCATAAGCCTTATGGATTTCTTCCAACACAGTTTAACTCCCATCACTGAATATTTTAGTGTTTTTTTTTTTAAATCATGCTAATAGCCTCCATACCTAATATCCGTGTTTCTTATCTCAATTATAAGCAGTTTTGTTTTTCATTACAATAATTTAATGGTCATATATGGTGCAAGCAGTTAAGGTATTTGACGACTAATCAAAAAATTGGAAGTTTGTATCCAACCAAAAGTACCTTAGAAGAAAGACCCGCCAATCTACTCACGAAAAATCAGCCATTGAAAACCCTGTGGTGTATAGTTCTATTCTGACACACACGAGTCAGAATTGCTGTGACAGCAAATGCTACAATAATTTATAATAAAACTTTGTCAAGACTACAGTTAGCTAAGTAATTTCAAGAATTAACAATTTCCTCTTATAATTGCTCTTGATAAGTATTTCTAAACATAACTGTTCCAAATTAGAACATAACTGATCATAAATTGTTCTTGAGGACTGGAGGCCATCATTAAATGACAAGTTACAGAAATTCACTGTCAATAGGCTACTATGCTGAATGGACATGTATGGCCTCCAGTAACTGCCTTGGAACTTGCTTTCAAACAAAAGTTTGCCATTGTCAGCAAGAATTTCAGTCACGTTTCTTTTCCTAAGAAAATTGGAGTGTACCCTGTGCAGCTGCAGGACTTCCGTTCATGAGAATATTTAGCTTTTCTGAATATTTAGCTTCCCCACCTGGCTTTCCTGCACCCTTTTTCTTAAACTTGTCTTGTCTCCCCTACCTGTCAGCACCCTTTGGTTTGCCATTCCCACTCAGAGTACTGTTTGTTGTGAAGCATCAACACAACGTGCCACAGACACTTCTGGAGAGTTTGCACTCATTCCTTTCTCTCTTAGAATCGGTTTGTGACTGGCAGTGGAAAGAACAACCCTCTCCATTTCATTACTGTGTGCTAATTTCAAATCCTACATAGATGTGGATTAAAAGTGAAAAGAAAACAGTTCTGCTCATGTGATACCTTCATAGTCTGTGAATATACCAAAACGTAGCTAGAATTTCTTTTTAAAAAAAAACAAAAACTCAAAAGTTCTGGGTGCTGGACAGTAAATAATGTGGAATACCATTGAAAACAAGAAACTCGTAGCGTTGTGCTTACGAATCGGGCTGCGAACCGTTCGAAACGACCAGCTGTTCCGCAGGAGAAAGATGAGGCTTTCTGCTCCTGTAAAGATTTACAGCCTCGGAAAGCCTGCACAGGGTCGCTATGAGTCGGAACTGACTCCACCGCACATAACCAACCAACCAACCAACAATTGAAAATACGTATGTAATTTAAATTTTCCCCCAAAGTGGAAAGCAACCTAAAATGATTTGTTTTGAAAGGCTTTTGAAAGTTTTTTGTTGTTGTTGATTTTCTGGATCCTGCTAAAGTACATCAGTCCTAACCTGTGACATTTTTTCATAGTATAAAATAAGTAGCATGGTAAAACCATTCTCAGAAATATAACATTAAAACGCCTTATAAAATGCTGTTCTTAGCAGATGCACTTGTGCTAACACAATTTTCTGTTAGCATATTAGGTCTTATTGCTGCCGTAAGTTTTCACAAACTTTGTGGCTTAAAACAGCATCTACTTATTATCTCATATTGTTTGTAGGCCAGAAGTCTAGATGGATCCTCTGCAAAAGGTCTCACATGGCGAATCAAACTGTCAATAGTGGTTCATACCTTTTTGAGACTCAACTAGTATAAAATCAGCTTCCATATTAATTCAGATTATTGGCTTAAAATGAACTCTTAAAATTGTGAAAAGGAAGGCCCTGTTTCTTGTGCAACTATAAAGTAGGGATTGGTGTTTGCTGCTAAAGGCTATGACTTTTATTCTCATTGTTTTCTTGTGGCCCTCTCCAACAACAATGGACCAGGTTCCATGTATTCAGAGCTCTGTGAGTTCTCCTTTTGCTACACCCTTCTGACTTTAGCCAGAAAATGTTCTCTATCCTTAAGACTACATGTGGTTAGAATTGTTGTTGTTGTTGTTAAGTGCCGTCGAGTCGGTTCCGACCCATAGCGACCCTGTACAGGGTTTCCGAGGGTGTAAATCCTTACGGGAGTAGAAAGCCTCATCTTTCTCCCACGGAGCGGCTGGTAGTTTCGAACCGCTGACCTTTAGGTTCGCAGCCCGATTCGTAACCACTACGCTACCAGAGCTCCTTGGTTAGAATTAAACCCACTGAAATAGTCTAGGGTAATAGCTTTCCATTTTATATGCATATTCCATTTTGTCACATAACATTTTCAGAGATCACAGTGTGGACAACTTTAAGGGTCATTCTCTCTACCATAGTTTGAAATAAAATCATGGGTTTGACTATTGACAAAACCAATCAACATAGTTTGTTTTCTTCCAGCTTTATTATAAGAGATGTAATGGGAACTTTATATTTCAACAGCTCCTTTTTTTGTTGTTTGTTTTGAAATATTTGCTAGCATGTATGACAAATTAACCTGGATGATTCTAGTACTTTATGATTCTTGAAGTTTTATTTTGTTAATCACGTCCAAAATGCCATTGCTATTTTTAAGTGATGATCAGTCAGTTCCAACTCATAATGAATCTGTATAGGGTTTTCAAGGAGCAGAAAGTAGGTTTGAACTATAGAACTTGTGGTTTGTAGTTCAGTGCTGATCTAAATGCCATGCCAGGAATCCATAGTTGATCAGAAATGGCACTTTAAAAAAAAATACCAAACAACAACAACAACAAAAATAACTGTTGTTAGTTAATTTTTATGGGAGCAGGAAGCCTCATCTTTGTCCTGCAGAACAGCTGATAGTTTTGAACTGCTGACCTTAAGGTTCGCAGCCCAATTCGTAACCACTATGCTACCAGAGCTCCTTAATGATCTTTATAGTTCTAGGTTTTGCATTTAGGTCTTTAATTCATTTTGATTTTCTGATTTTAAATGATTCAATATTCCCTTGTTCTGTTTGAACAATTGTCTCTTGTTCTTTGTACAGTGAAGCAACAGACAGGTATTTGGGGGGACAAGAACACTATTAAGGTATGCACACTATGGAATGTTCAACCATTCAAAATCAAAAGGTTGGCATTTAACTAAAGACAAAATTCAGAAGCACTGGGAAAGAAGGTGGATGAAAGCAAGGTTCACAGCAAAGGCGTGGAATAGTTTTTTGTTTTGTTTTTTAATGTTTTATTGTGAATTATGTGATAGTTTACATGGGATAACATTAGTTTTACATTCATCCTCTCGTATATTGTTTCATTGCCATGGTTACAATCCCCTCCATGCATCATCAACCAACCAAAGGGTACACACTACAAGCCTGCCCCCCGATTGTCAGCACACAGCCCCTCTCTCTCTCTGTGTCTAAAGGACGTGGAATAATTGGTGTTACATGGCGTAAATTGCAATGATTGAAATGAAGCAAAGTATAATTTGTTGAATGTAGAACTGATGATCCACTCTAGAAACCTTCATTTAATTCATAATAAAAAGTTTTAAAAAGTTACATGAATTTGAGTAATTGCTAACTATAAATTAAATACTTAAATCGTTCTGTGAATATTCAAACTTCAAAGGGAATAAATTATCTAAATGATTTAAGATATAAAAAGAAAAATCATACATTATTATAAATTTAAACCATAATATAAGTCTATCTAGATAAAGGGCTCCAACAGATAATTTAATTTAAAATATATGTATGCATTGACACTTAAATTCAGCTTGTGAGTAGACTAATACTTAGGAATTACTTAGGAAGATGGCAGTCCTGGTGTAGCACTGTGGAATAAGCACTGAGTTGGTAACTATAAGGTTGACAGTTCAAGCCCACCAGCCATTCCTTGGAAATTCTATATAGGTTCGCTGTAAGTCAGAAACAACTTGATGGCACTTAAAAACAACAACTGTAGACTAAAGAAAAGAAAAGATCTTACGTTTCATGTGAAAATATTGTTTGTTTGAATCACAGATATCAGTTATATTTTTTAATCTTCAGTTAGTAAAGCCTAATGAAAGCCCAATTGAATACTGTATTAAAATCCTTCAATGCATGGTCTCACTTTTATAGTGTGAAAAGCCATGCTTTCTGGAATCATTTCTCCTTTTCTTCTTTGCATTTTTGCTTATTCCTGCTTCTGTAAAGCTTAAAAGGAAAAAAAAAAAAAAATATATATATATATATATATAGATAGATTGATAGATAGATAGATAGATAGATAGATAGATAGAGAGAGAGAGAGAGGGGGGGGGCGAGGCTAGCTGGTGAAACTGTAGACTATACCAACACATTTGCATACACATGACTACCTTGAATCCTAGAGTCTTTTTCCACAAATGCGTTTAGAAAACCTCACGGGGATTACAGTGGAACACAGTAAGCAATACATGAGTTTTCTTTGTGAGTTGTAAGTTGTTTAGAGTGAAAGATTTCTTGAGTCAAATGTGAACACAGCTAATAAAAAAAGATCTTACTTCTGTTGGGGGGAAAGGTGTGTGGAAATATATATATATATATTCTTTTGTATGGATTGCATCCAGATTTATTATTCTGAACTGTTCACCCAGCATTAATCATAAATCAATTTACTGACAACTCAAAAATAGGAGACATTTTTATATGCAGCATGCATAATCCATTTAACAGGTTAAATCAATGGTCTTGCTCTGCGTTTTCTTTCAAATGGGCTTTCTAGTGATGTACTACCCTTTACCAATTTTATGATTCTCACAGGCAATCAAAGGTAAGAGATGCCCCACAGTAATTTGATGTCCCTGTGTCAGAGAGCACAAATCAACTTGAAAGGAAGAGTATGTCTGTTTTAATGCCATAGATTATGCAGAACAAGGGAAATGTCCGTTTCTAAGACTGAATTTAAAGACTTGAAAAAGTAAATTTGGAAAATCTTTCCTTTTAGGAAGAATTATCTGTTATATATACATTTATTTCCCCCCCCCAAAAAAATTTATTCCCCACAGTGAATCTAAGCAATTTGTACAATTTATAATTACTTAGGAAAATGACAGCTAATGATTAGCTTCTCTCCCTCTGGTATGCATGAACAAATGTGTTCCCTAGAAACATTATTCAGTTTGGTGTATGAAATACAGACACATAGAGGTTGGCATTTTAATCAAATATATATCAAAAACTTAAATTCTATTTTAGATCATTATTTTATATAATCTTATCAATTAATGCACTCCATAATATAGCTTGTGCCATTGAAATCCTATTACATATAGAGACTATTTTGATTAAAGCATATCAATATATTACAGGCTGATGCTTTAGCGAGTTGAAATAATCTTAAAGTTGAATCCCTACACCACCCAACTTTGGCACACAAAAAGTAGGGAAGAAACAAGGTACAATATCAGAGCAACATCTAAATCTTGACTCAGTAACATATACTAGCTGAATGAGTAGGGACTCAATCACTGGAATCCCAAGTTTCCTTGTCCATTAAGTGTCAATAATAGCAATTTGGTGAGGATTCAGCGAGACATTCTATTTAATTGATGATAGATATTTGAATTTTAAAATCAAATCATGTATCATTGCTAGCAATGTCATTTTATTTCTAAACTGTGAATTTACTATGAACCTCTAAACATATGTTATGTATTGGAGACATGAGTAACACTTGGGAAAAAGTTTCTGTTAGTTAAATTAAGTTAGAGTTAGCTTAAAATACTAAAATGTCAGTGTTTTTCCTAATGTATTTCTAATAGCTTTTATTCAAAAAGTTATAGTTAGGCTTTTTATTTCCACAATTTTATAACAACCTGGAAAAGCAAATTACAAATATGATAGATAATAAATGCTTGAAGTTTGGGGATAATTTAAATGTCTAAATTATGGAAATTTATGAGCAAATATAATAGTGCCGACTCAGACACTGAAGCAGAAAATTAGAATCTGTGATTTTAGACACTTTAATAATAAATCTAGTTAATTGCTGCTGACAGCCCTTTAGAGATGAAAGATCAGTGTATTTTCAGGTTTGCCCCACTGGCTGCAGAAAAATATTATTCCTCACCAGTGAATGATCTAATTTAACTGAAGAGCAAGCCCTATAAAATCGGAATTGATTAATGCATTTACTAATTCTATTAGAGTAAAACGGAATTTGAAAATCTAACCACTAATAACGGCCATTCTTTTGGTGAAATTATATTAAATTAGAAAATTCATTGTACTATGTTGAATAGGGTCCTCCCAAATTCCATGTCTACCTGGACCCTCAGAATATGACCGTATTTGGAAATAAAGTCTTTTCAGATGTTATTAGGTTAACATGAGCCATACTGGATCAGAGTGGACCCTAAATTCAGTCACCAGTGTTATTTTAAGAAAAGAAAAAAAGACACATTGAGAATTCCACCTAATGATGGAGGCACATATTGGATTGATGTGCTTGAAAATATAGAATGTGCAGGATTTCCAGCAATAACAGAAGCCAGAAAGAAGCAATGAGGAGGCTTCAGAGAGGATATAGTCCTATAGAAGCCTTGAATCCATCCTTGGATATTATTAATGTGTTTAAATTTATTATTGTTATATGTTACTATTGTTGTTAAGCACTGTCAGGTCTATTCCAACGCATAGCAGCCCTATGAGCAACAGAACACAACAATGAACAGTTGGATTTTGGGGGGTAAGAGAAAGTTGACAGATTTTAACAAAGTATTTTGATGGTATTTTAGACCTAACTTTCTGAATTTGACCAGTTTTAAGGTATGCATCTTTAAAATGCTTCTATTCAATTATAGCAATTTCGCTTTCCTGAAATGAATACTGTATCTGTTTTACATTTTTGCAAATGTTAACATACCCCCATCAACAAAACAAACAAGCTTATAAATTTTTACCTGTATTCTGTGCCAAAGAAGCCACAGGGAGTGGGGTTGGGGTCAGATATCAATTCACTGTCAAAACATGGGTTGTTGTGAGTCATTTCAATCAAAACCAAGTAGCTGAAACAAGGTCAAATCAGTTGCTTGAATTGACCTGTCACTTCTCTTAAATTATAGCCAGCAGTTCAATAACCCATAGACCAGATAGTGAAATGTAAGAGAACATGCATGAATTAACATGAGTTGACTGTGTAGCTGCTGTTGCTAATGCAGTTTTTAGATTCAGTATAATTTTCAAAACTAAACTTTTATTTAAAGTGAAACAAATATTATGTAGTATAGATACCTATACGATTTCACAACCAATCTGAAGGTGACATTGTTTCAAAATTTTGTTTTACACAGAATATTGAGAAGGAAAATACCATCTTTACTTAACAGAAATGTACTCAAATAAGAGTTTAAAGAAGAAATATAGACATTTTCATATATATTTTATTGAAAATAAAATACTAAATTCTGATTACTCACTCAAACATTTGTTAGCACTATGTATGCATTGTTGTTGTTGTTGTTGTTAGTTGCCATCGAGTCTATATTGACTCATAGCGACCCGATACACAACAGAACAAAACATGGCCTGGTCCTGTGCCATACACTCAAATGTTTACTACATTGCTCTTACCACTGTGCCAATCCACCTGGGATCTTCCTCTTTTCCTCTGACCCTCCACTTTACTAAACATGGCATCCTTCTCCAGGGACTGCTCCCTCCTGATAATATGTCTGAAGAATGAGAGACAAAGTCTGGCCATTCTGGCTTCCAAGGAGCATTCTGGCTTTATGTTTTCCAAAACAGACTTGTTTCTTCTTTTGGCAGTTCATTGTACTTTTAATATTCTCCACTAATACCATAATTCAAATGAATAAATTATTCTACTGTCTTCCTTATTCACTGTCCAAATTTTGCATGTATATGTGGTTATGAGGTTTGGGTCAGAAGAACCTGAGTAGTCAAACTGACATCTTTGCTCTTTGAACACTTTAAGGAGGTCTTGTGCAGCAGATTTTCCCTATGCAATATGTCGTTTGATTTCTTGACTACTGCTTCCAAGAATGCTGATGGTTGATGCAAGCAAAATGAAGTATTTGACAACTTCAAACTTTTCTCCATTTATATATTTGTTTTTTATTGGTCCAGTTGTGAGGATTTTTGTTTTCTTTACATTGAGGTACAGACCATACCAAAGGTATGCTTTCTGCAAGCAAGGTTATATTACCTGCATATGGCAGTTTGTTAATGAGTCTTCCTCTAATCCAAATGCCATGTTTTTCTTCATATAATCTAGCTCCTCAGATTATTTGCTCAGCATATACATTGAATAAATATGGTGAAAGAATACAACCTTGGCACACACCTTTCCTAATTTTAAACCATTTGATGTTCCCTTGTTCTGTTCAAACAACTGCCTCTTGGTCTATGTACAGGTCTTTCATGAAAACAATTAAGTGTTCCAGAATACCTGCAAAATTCTTCACAACATTGTTCATGGTTTATCTACATAATCAAAAGCCTTTGTGTAGTCAATAAAACACAGCCCTAAACATCTTTTTGGTATTCTCGACTTTCAGCCAAGATCCATCTAATGTCAACAATGATATCCCTCATCCCATGTCCTTCTCTGAATCCTGCTTGAACTTCTGGAAGTTATCTATCAATTAATGGTTACAACTGTTTTTGCATTATCTTTATCAGAATTTTACTTGCTTACAATATTAATGATTTTGTCCAATGATTTCCACATTCTGTTGGGTCAGTTCTCTTTGGAATGGGCACAAATATGGATTATCTTCTAGCCAGCTGGCTAGGTAGTTGTCTTCCAAATTTTTTGGAATAGATGAGCAAATGCCTCCGGTGTTGCATCAGTTTGTTGAAAGATATCATTATGTATTCCATCAATTCCTGGAGCCTTGTTCTCTGCCAATGGCTTCAAAGAATTGGACTTCTTTCTTCAGTATCATTGATGGCTCTTGATCATATAATACCTCTTGAAATGGTTGAACACTGACCACTTCTTTTTGGTACAGTGACTGTGTGTTCCATCCATCTTATTATTATTATTATTATTATTATTTTAATGCTTTGTTTGTGAATGAGTGATAGTTTACATGGCAGGACACCTATTTTGTATTCAACCAATTATATTTTGTTTCATTGCAATGATTATAATCTCCTCCATGGACCATCGGTTAACAGTATTTGCCTCTATTCCTTTTTTTGTTTACACAAAAACACGCAGGAATATACAGTCATTTAAACAACCAAGTGACACATTTTGCAAGCCAGCCTCCTGCCCACCAACACACAGCCTTTCTCTTTCCATGAGTCTAGAGTCTTCAGTTGCTTTATCTCTCCATGCCGTCACCTCTGCCTCCATCTCTGGTGTCACTGCTTCTCTGGTTAGGATCCCATATTCATTTCATGCTCTTCCTTCCTGATGGTCCTAGGGTCCTCTGTTCATGGTATGTTAGATTAACTACTCTCCCCTTTTTATTATACACCTTCTACAGCAACAGTTGTGACAAACACAATTAGTCATGATAACAATTACTCACTATTGAATTAAAAGTATACGATCCCCATATTCTTTCAGCAGACCCACCTAGACAAGACATCCATCTTCTTCTGATGCTTTATACCCCATTCAATATTTTACCTATAGAAACCTTCTGTATTGTAAGTAGAGGTTTGAATTTTTTCTTCATTTCCCTCAGCTTGAAAAATGCTGAGTGTGTTCTTCATATTTGGTTTTATATCTCCAGGTCTTTGCATATTTTGTTATAATATTTGACTTTGTCTTCTTCAGCTGACCTTTGAAATTTTCTTCTCAGCTCTTGTACCTCTTTGTTTTTCCATTTCCTTTAGCATTTCTGTGCTAGAGAACAAGTCTCAGAGTCTCTTCTGGCAGCCACTTTGGTCTTTTCCTTCTTTCTTGTCTTCTTAATGACTTTTTGCTTTCTTCCTATATAATGTTCTTGATGTCATCCTACAAATGTTATGGTCTTTGTTCGTTAGTGTCTCATGCATCAAATTTGTTCTTCAGAATATCTCTAAATTCAGGCAGAGTATGTTCAAAGTCATATTTTGACTCTTGTGGACTTGCATTAATATTTTTCATCTTCAACCTGAACTTACATATGAGCAATTGATAGTCTGTTCTACAGTGTGTCCTGATCTTGTTTTGTCTGGTCATATGGAGCTTTTCCACCATTTCAATCCACAAATGTAGTCAATTTGATTTCTGTGCATTCCATCTATTGAGGTGCATTTTTATAGTCATCTTTTATGTTGTCTAAAAAAAGGTGTTTACAATGAGGAAGTCATTGGTGTTGCAAAGTACTATCATGCAATCTCCAGCATTGTTTCCATAACCAATGTCATCATTTCCAACAACTACTCTTTCACCTTTGTTTCTAACCTTTTCTTTACAATCACCAGTAATTATCAATACAACCTGACTACATGTCTGATCAATTTCAGACTGAAGAAGTTGGTAGAATTTTTCAATTTCATCATTACTGGCTTTAGCAGTTGGTCAGTAAATGTGAATAATAGTAGTATTAACTGATCTTCCTTGTAGGTATATGAATATTATCCTATCACAAACAGTGCTGTACTTTAAGACAGATCTTAATATGTTCTTTTGATGATGAGTGTGATGCCATTCCTCTTCAATTTGTCATTCCCGGCATAGTAAACCATGTGATTGTCAGATTCAAAATGGCCAATACCATTCCATTTCATCTCACTAATGCATAGGATATTGATGTTTATGTGTTCCATTTCATTTTTTACAATTTCCAATTTTCCCAGATTCATACTTAGTACGTTCTATGTTGTGATGATTAATGTATCTTTACATGTGTTTTTCTTCAATTTGAGTTGTGCCCTATCAGCAAATGATGTCCTAAATGCTTTACTCCATATGCGTCATCACGATTAACTCTAATTTGAGGAGGCAGCTCTTCCCATTTATATTTTAGTGTCTTCCATCCTGAGTGGCTTATCTTCCAGCACTATACCTAAAAATATTCTGGTGCTCTTCATCATGTTTCAATACTCTGTTGCTATCTGACAGTAGTCCACTGCTACTGGTAAGGTTTTTCAGTGACTAAATACTTGGAAGTAGTCCATCTGTCCTTCTTCCTAGTTTGTCTTTGACTGGATGCTCAGCTGAAACCAATTCACCATGGGTGACCCTGTTGGTGTTTAAAATACTGGTAGTTTAGTTTCCAGAATCTCTGCAACACTAAGTCACTACTGTGTACCAAACTGACAGATGAGTGCTGGGAGATATGCATGTTGTTATTGTTGTTAAGTGCCATGGAGTCAGTTCTGATTCATAGAGGCCCTGTATAGGGTTTCTGAGGAGTGGCTGGTGAGCTTGAACTGCTGACTTTTTGGTTCAAACTGACCTTGCAGTCCATCACATTAACCTATAGTACCACACCATATAAATAAAATTATCTTTCTGCTTTTAAGCAAACTTAATATAATTAAAAACATAATAAAAACAAATTAAAGAAGAAACTTGGTTTTCAAGTCACATTAGTCAAAGAAGATAAAATTAAGACTACAGAATGGGTAGTTGGCTAAGGTGGAAATAAGAAATGGGGTATTAAAAATATTTAGAACAGAGTGATTAGTATAAGGAAAGACTGAAATGCATGTATTTTACAAACAGTTTAGATTTTTGTGTCTTTAGTATGAGAATCTTGATGGGGGATGAAGTGGTAACTGATGTTGAGTGATAGGTGGGTGAAGATTCATATTACTGTAATATATTAGAATCCTTGTGAGATACTGTGGGATAATGCACTAGACCTCAAGGTTGGTTTGAACCACAAGGTCGGCAGTTCAAACTCACCAGCCACTCCTTGGAAACCCTATACAGGGTGGCTATCAGTCAGAATTGATTTGACAGCACTTAACAACGGCATATTTGTATGTCACTTACACTCAGGAAAGAGAAATGGACTAGTGATTCAAAGTCACAACAATGACAAATATCAGCAATTGGTTCAAACTAATAGACAGGCTGGACCCAAGCATCTCATGAGTAACTACATTTGCACATTAAAAAGGTACAGACAGGCAGTCAAGAAATAGGAATAGTAAAAAGAAATAAGTTGTCTTTTTTTCAGGAGCAATAGCAGCTTTTTTCCCCTTTCCTTGCCATTAAACATAGATGATATACTTGGGTAAGAAGGGTCACACTAGACTTCCTGAAAGGTCAATTGTCTCCTACTCTCAAGTCCAGTTATATGTGGGATGATCCGTGAATGTGCTGTAGCCCACATAATCTGAACCAGGTTCAGCATGTTATTGCTGGAATCTAATATTGGACATAGCTACAGAATTCAGTAGAGCACATTTGATTAGGAACACAGTCATCCTGTGACCTGCAGCATTTCCAGGCAAACTCGTTCAAGATCATCAAGCTAGGTCCAAGAACTTATATGACCTTATTGTAGAACTAGGTAATGATCTTGCTGAGATATCTCATAAAATTAGTATAAAATGTACTTATTTTAGCTATTGATCCTGAAACTGATATTGAAAAAATGGAATTAGTCACAATGATTTTTGTTGTTGTTAAGTGCTGTTGAGTCATAGCGACCCTGTACAGGGTTTCCAAGGAGCAGCTGATGAGTTTGAACTGCCGATATTGTGGTTCAAACAGACCTTGCGGTCCAGTGCTCTATCCCACAGTGCCACACCATGACTCACAATGATTAAAAGGTATCAAAACGACCAACCCTGAGTCAGTTCCAACTCATAGCAACCCTATATAGGAGGATTTCAGAGACTGTAAATCTTTACAGGAGGAGATAGCCTCAACTTTCTCTACTGAACCACTGGTGGGTTTGGTCTTTGAACCTCCTACCTTGTGGTAGTAACTCCAGTGATTACATTACCATACCATCAGGGATCCTGAGAGGATACCACAGACCTTAGAGAACATTTACACTTAAGATGGCTTGAATACAGCCTATAAATATAAGAGAATTTCAGTTAATATGTCTTTTATCAATAAAACATGTATAATATTCTTTGTGTAGCCTTTTTAACTTACAGTCAGTGAATATATATAGCTCTCTAAGTTCTCATGTGGAGTCCTCGTATAGCACTATAGGATAAATACTTGACTGAAATATTAATTAGAGCTGCAAGGTCAATGGTTCAAACTCATTCATTACTCTTTGGCAATTCTATACATGGTTGCTATGAGTCAGAATTAACTCAATGTCACTTAAAAACAACAATCAAGTACTCATCTAGAAGTTAAATCATATTTTATGATATTGTTGCAAAGAATATGTACAAAACCTTAGTTCTATGAGCTTTTAGGATACAAAGATAAGATAGACACTTTCTGAACTGCTGTGTTATAATAACTTTATTTAGTGGTGGTGCAAGGTTAGATTTCCAAAATCCTTTGTAAACTGTCAAATTTCAATTCTCTGAAATAAAGTATTTCTGTAACTTATCAAATAATGTTGACTCATATGCAAAAATCAAAGAAATCTTCATGGACTTATAGAAAATAATTATATTAGCAAAATAGTTACTACAAATTCATAGTCTAGATTCAAGTCCAAATTGATGACACATGTAAAATTAATCTTCAGGTCTTCGTAGCATTCCTCTGGGCAATAGTCCACATCATAAAATCAAACACAATGATTAATAGACACTTTTCACTCTGAAGAAGTCCAGGAAATAAAATTTCACTGCACGATTGGTTATATGTGTTATGGGGAATTTTATCTTCTTCTTAAGCATGAAAAATTGCTCACTTTGTGATGGTGGATGAAAAGGATGAATAGTCTGATCCTGTATGCTAATTCTAATATAAAGCTAGAAGAGAAGGATTTTATAAATTTTCCAAACTGCAAGTGATTTAAATAGTTAATCAGCTCTGACTCTTTCAATCATGAAATCAGTTAAGTAAAGATTTAACATTACTAATATATATAATAATATCAGAATGAACACATTTATTTTTTCAGATACATCTATCAAAATATATTCTTAAAATGTAAGAAATATCTAGGTGTGTTTCTATATAAAATGATAAAAAAACATATTAAATCACTATATAATTGTTTTGCACACAGTCTATTAATCTAAAAATCTAAACACACACAACTTACATATCTTTATTTTTAAAAATCCAATCTACTCATATGTTAACCTATAGTTATTTTCAAATATTGCTATTTGCATTTTAGAAATATTTAATCTAAAGTACAAGAAATACCAAGGCTTGTTTCCATAGCAAGATATCTAATATTTCTAATTTGTAAATTTTATGCATTATACAAAATTCCTTCAAAAGAATGAAATGATTGAAAAACTATTAGCAGCAAACTAAAAAAAAAAAAAAAAGAAAAGAAAAAAAACCTGTTTCTGTTAGTAAGAAATTTGTCACTATATAAATTACTTACAAACTTATATATTTCTTTTCTTTTCCTTTATATTTTTTTGAAGAATGAGATCACACAACCACTGTTACCCTCACCCCATTATTGTCATCTGGTTGGGGATTTTAAAAATTATAATCAGTGTAATCTGCTTTGCCTACAAAAACTAGGCTCTGCTATTTGATATGCACAGAAATTAAATCAGATGTTTAATTACATCTTAACATGAGTTTTAAACAGCTGGCTAATTCCCTTGTTTCTGATTAAAGAGATTACAAAAAATAAAATTTACATATAACTGTAAAAGAAAACATTTAATAAGTTTCAGGCATTTAAGAGATAGAACACATTTTATCACTCAAGACAACAATTTCTAAAACAATGAAACGTTTTAACCAAAAAGAGCTGGTGGGGGTACAATTATTGAAAATATTAGCAATTTGTAAGATCATACCATAGAAAGCTATCAGGTAAGCATTTGCTAATACAGTGTCGTTCTAACCTTGCTATCATTGATAATATTCACAAATATTACATGTCTCCCAGAGATTGTGTATATGTATACACACACACACACATATGGAGTCCTGATGTGGCACTGTAGGATAAGCACTAGACCACAAGGTTGCTTGAATCTCAAGGTCCATAGTTCAAATTCACCAACCGCTCTTTGGAAACCCTGTATAGGGTTGCTATGAGTCAGAACAGACATGACAGCACTTCACAACAACAATAAAAAAATGCATACAGATGGATAGGTAGATAGATAGATAGATAGATAGATAGATAGAGTGCTGGTGTGGCGCTGTGGGTTAATGCACTGGATTTCAATGTCGGTTTGAACCTCAAGGTCGTTGGTTCAATCTCACCAGCCACTCCTCAGAAACCCTACAGAAGGTTGTTATGAATCCTGGGATGACACTGTAGGATCATCACTGGACTTTGAATCACAAAGTAGGCAGTTCAAACTCACCAGCCCCTCTTCGGCAATGCTATATGGGTGGCTATGAGTAGGAACCAACTTGATGTCACTTAACAACAAACATATTTTTATTTTATATATATTTGGGTTTGAACTGCTGACCTTGCTCAAACTGACCTTTCAGTCCATCGCTCTCTCTATCTATCTATCTATCTATCACACATATGTATACGTGTGTATATATATAAAATGATACAACCTTGCTTGCTGAAAGTGAAGAGGACTTAAAATACTTACTGATGAAGATCAAAGACTTTGGTATGGATTGCATCTCAATGTATAGAAAACAGAAATTCTCACAACTGGACCAATACACAACATTCTTATCAGTGAAGAACAGATTGAAGTTGTCAATGACAATTTTGCTTGGATCAACCATCAACACTCATGGAAGCAGCATTCAATAAACAAACAACTTATTGCATTAGGCGAATCTGCTGCACAAGACCTTTTAAAAGGGTTGAAGAGCGAAGACATCAGTTTGAGGACTAAGGTGCACCACACCTGACTCAAACCATGGTATTTTCAATAACCTCATATGCATGTAAAAGTTGGAACATGAATAAGGAAGCTCATAAAAGAATTGATGCATTTAAGTTATGTTGTTGGAGGAGAATATTGAAAGTACAATGAGCTGCCAAGAGAACCAACAGATCTGTGTTGGAAGAAGTACAGCCAGAGTGCTCCTTGGAGGTCAGGCTGACCAGACTTAGTCTCTCATACTTCAGACATATTATCAGAGACATCAGTCACTGGAGAAGGATATCATGTTTAGTAAGGATTGGCAAAGTGACAGCATCAATGGCTCAAGCGTAGCAATGATTGTGAGGTTGGCTCAGAAACCTGCAGTGATTCGTTCTTTTGTGCATAGGGTTGCTAGGAGTCAGTACCAACACCATGGTGCTTAACAACAACAAAAACAACAACAACATATATAACTGTTAAGTGCTGTCGAGTCGGTTCTGACTCATAGCTATCTGGTATAGGGTTTCAGAGGAGCAGCTGGTGAGCTTAAACCACTGACTTTGCGGTTCAAACCTACCTTGCAGTGCAGTGCATTAGTGCATTAACCCACAGTACCCCACCATGACACTATATACACCATAGATGTGTGTATAGATAGATAGATAGATATGTGTGTATGTATATATGTGTATATATCTATATGTGTGTGTGTGTATATATATATCTATATATATATATGTTCATGGAAAATGGAAATGAATGATAATGTATTTTTTCATGAACATTTTGAAGTCCCCTTTTGTGTGTTACATAAATGTGACAATTATGGGGGAGAACTATCCTCAAAGAAAAGGAAATCTCATTTGGACTACGAAATTATTATGATGTATATGTAAATTCAGTTATTTTGAAATACTACAGAGCAGTTTTACAAAATATAAGAAGTGTGTGTGTTCAATGTAGTTAAATGGATAGATATCTAGGACGTGTTGTTAGTGGGAAAAGCAAGGTAAATACAGTAAAATGACAGGAATTTTTTATAATCTTATGTTAAAAATTATTTGCACATATATAATGAATGCATAAAAACATATTGAGAATAACTCTGGAAAAGAATACCCCCAAATTTGTAAAAGTATTGAGATTTACGAAAGGTAAAATCAAGAACAGAAAATCTGCTTCTCTGTTTCATGAATTTCTGTAATGGTTACAATCGGCAGTGATAGCCTCAACCAGCAGATTCTTACATGTCAGTACTAAAATACAGGAAGCAGAACTGGGTGGAAATTTCCAAATCTATTTTACTATAAAAAACAAACAAAACCAATTTTTTTCTGATATATCTCCAGCACACCTTTTTTTAGATTCCCATTGGCTAGGATTGGTATAAAAACATGATTTTGCTGAAAAAAAGAACATAAAATCAAACTGTTGGAAATTTCAGTTTCCATCAGCACAAACCAGAGAGAAAGTGTAAGGAAATGACATTGCATAGATAACCAGTCATGTCTTTCACATTTCCATTACTGTGTCACACACTTAGGGAAAAAGAAGTGCCACCGTTTTGTTCTCTCATTCCTAAGAACCCAGCAGTTTACATTGAATTATTGGGTCCTAATTAATATAGTACAATTAAGTGTTCTGGAATACTCATACTTCTCAATGTTGTCCATAGTTTGCCAGGATCCACACAATCGAAAGCCTTCACGTAGTCAATAAAGCATAGGTAAACATCCTTCTGGTATTCTCTGCTTTCAGCCAAGATCCATCGTACATCCGCAATGATATCTCTCATTCCTTGGCCTCTTCTGAATCCAGCTTGAACCTCTGGAAGTTCTCTGTCAATGTATGACTGTAGCCGTTTCTGAATTACCTTTAGCAAAAACTTTGTCCGATGATTTCCGCATTCCATTGGGTCACCTCTCTTTGGAATGGGCACAAA
>NW_006408609.1:1161334-1165847 GCF_000296735.1 Chrysochloris asiatica
ACAATTAATGTAGTGAGCTCTGGTAGCATAGTGGTTACGAATTGGGCTGTGAACCTCAGGGTCAGCAGTTCAAAACTATCAGCTGTTCCGCGGGAGAAAGATGAGGCTTTCTGCTCCCGTAAAGATTTACAGCCTCGGAAACCCTGTGCAGGGTCACTATGAATTGGAACCGACTCCACGGCCACATAACAACAACAACAAGTAATAGTAATACATTAGATACACATACTTTGAAAGAAAGTATATTTTATATCTTTTAGAAGAAGATTCTGACACCAAGCACTACTATATTATACCTTAACAGAGTTTATATTTTAAAAAATTGCCTGATTGAGTTGCATCAAGGTCTCAGTATTCCTAAAATGGATGTTTCCATAGTTTAGGAATTTCCACTGAATTTCTAAGAGTTTGATTGTTGAAGGTGTGTATTATTTACCTCCACTAACTATTCTGAATGAAAAAGTGGGTAAATCTTCACTTTCGGGTACATCATCATCTTTAAATATTCCTTGATTGTGGAAAGTGGTGAGGTTCTCAGGCTAAGGGATTTGGAAGTTTTACATACAAAATATTTTCCAAAGAGAAATGATATAGAGATGATTAAGTTTAACTTTAAAGTAGAGAAAGCATAAACAAACACTTCAATGGATTTCAAGTAACAAAAGACAAACCAAGGGGAGAACTTACTAAACCAGACCATATGTTAGAGGTAAAGCTGCTGTCATCAGTATGCTAGACAGAGGGAGTCATGATAAAGGTTCAAGGCTACATCATGTGAATGTCTACAGGATCAGATTCAAATTCTATTTGGAGACAGAGAAACTAGAAGACTTCATTTTTAAAACAGCCTTAATAAATTTGTCATTAGATGAACGAGCTGTTGATGAGGGAAAAATAGTCCCTAAGGCTGAGGACTGAAGCTTGAATGTTTTGTACATTGAGTTCTTTTGAAAACCATCCAATATAAAAGCATAAGTTGCATATATTCTTCTTTTCTTTAAAATAGAGTTAGAGAGATACTAAAGAAATATACTAACTGCAGAAATATACTCAGAAGGTCTTGGCTTAAATAACATTATCTGAGAAATGAAGCAGCTTCTATGATAGCTATGCAAATAGTTTATCAGAAAGAAAATGTGGAAGAACATCTAGGAATTTACTACAGGGAGCAGGCTAGCAATTCCAACTATGGAAGACAATAGAATTCCTTTCACTCTACACAGACATGGTAGGTATATTCACTTTGTAATTACTGCTGTAATTTTCTATTATTGATGCCAACTTAGTTGCTTAGACCAACAACTAATTATCTTACAGTCTTGTATGTTACAAATCTAACATGGCACTCAGTGGACTAAAATCAAGGTCTCAGCAGCGATGTCTTCCTTCCTGGAGGCTCTAATGGACAAGCTATGTCTTTGCTTTTTCCTGTTTCTAGATGCTGACCACAAGACAGTTTGTCCCCTTATACCTTCAAATTCAACCATGACTGGTTTAGTTTTTTCCAATATTGTATCATTCTGAAACTCATTCTTCTTCTCCCTTCTTCCATATTAAGGATTACATTGTGATTACATTGACTCACCTAGATAACCCTGGATAATTTCCCTATTTTAAGGTCAGTTTGTAGCCACCTTAACATTTCCCTTAGTTATTTAGTTTGACATGCATTTCTTCATAGCTTACAAGAATTATTGTATACCAATATCTCTGCCTACCACATTGGAAAAACTGTCAAAATCTGAACATACATCCTATATACACTGTATTGAACATTTAATAAATTAAATTTAGGTAGAGTCCTAACTAATACTTTAAAAAAATCTCAAAATTTAGTTAAAAGAGATTAACATTTAGAGCCAAAAGTAAATGCATTCAATTCAATTGAGCTAATAATAGTTACTGAGAACCCACAATATTTTTAGCATCTTGTCATGTACTTAGATGCAGAGAAGAAGATTGGAATTGATTTATTTCTTAGCTTTATATTTTTGAACCCACAAAAGTATCACTTTTCCAGCTATTTATAGAAGTCCAATGCAAAAAGAGCAATAAAAATATTACTCTCATAAGTAGGTTAAACCTCTACTAGTAATTTAATATCATTTTAATTGTTGACTTACTATAAGAAAAAAAATTAATTCAGGAAAATTTAAATAATCTTATCTTAGCCAGTTATCACATTAAATCTGAATTTATATAAAAAATGATAGGATTAATTTTAAATATAGTTTTATATAACATGAAACCATGTCAAATGAAACCAGTAGACACTGCATAATTAAGTATCACATAGATGGTATAGAATATATTTTAAATTTTTAGAAGGAAAGATCATTTCTGAAGGCTCCAAAAAAAAAAAAAAAAATTAAATTGTAAATTTTGCTTTTGGTTCCCTTCCATTTCTGCTTCCTTTTCTAAACCCTGATTAATATCCCAGTACTTCTTCCATAGCCCATATCTGTGTAGGCACAAGGCAGTATTCTACACTATGGGAAAAATGTCCCCTTACTTCCAATTAAGAAGTAAATTCCTTTCCAGAGGACTTAATTAAAAGATAAGAAGAAAATTGTCTGATTAACTGTTAGAGATGATGACTGATTGATAGTCTCCCAAACATAATTCAATTTAAAAGGATTTTTTCAAGTGATGCCATAATTGATAGCATATCTAGCAGTGTAGGAAAATGGAGTCACGTGGATTCTGCAGCCCTTTGATTTCTTGGTTTCTACTGCATTTTTCCTCATCTCTGATCCCACAAATTCTTTTGAAATTTCAAGTTAATTTTGCTTTGTTTCATGTTTTTATAGTAACAATAGGAATTACCATAGTCTAGGATACAGAGCTGATTAAAAATGAGCAGTATCTGAATATGTTAGTGCCATATGGGAGAAAATATCAATGGCTTAAATATGATTACCTGATGCTTTTATTTCTTTAGCAGTTCTATATTTTCATAAATTATGGATTCAGATGAGGAGCTTAACAATTGTGAGGATGGTGCAGGATTGGGCAGTGTTTCATTCTGTTGTGCATGAGGTCACAAATAACAACATACATTTTTTATACATATATACACACACACACACACACACACACACGAAAAACTGTCAAAAATTCATGGAAAAATGGAACTAAAAGATAATGCGGGGTCGCCATGAGTTGGAAGTGACTGGATGGCACACAACAATAGCTACAACATATCTCAAAATAGTTGACTCAAGAGACAACCTAATCCTGTAGACAGCATCCAGTCTCATTAGCATCGTAGAAGTGAGAATTTACAACACATAGGATAATTGCATCAGATCAGAGTAAATGAAACCAGATCACATCATCAGAGAAGTGAGTACATTATATTAGCTCTCATCATGGGTGGTTACTATGTCTCAAAGCACTGAGAATACAAGCCCAGGTAAGAAGACCCAAAACTTAACTATCGCAACCTCTAACAAGAAGTGAATTTTACTGAACAATCTTTAGGGCAAGAAGCCATTATGATTTATGCAGTATGCTTAGTTCTGTATTCAAAGCATAAATAAACACTATACGTATGAATTTAAGGAGCTCTGTGAGAACCTTAAGGTCAGTGGTTCGAAACTACCAGCCGCTCCGCGGGAGAAAGACGAGGCTTTCTACTCCTGTAAGGATTTACACCCTAGGAAACCCTGTACAGGGTCGCTCTGGGTCGGAACCGACTCGACGGCACTTAACAACAACAACAATATGTATGAATTTAGCAATTTATAAGTTCTACACAGCATTGTCTAAAAGTCAACAAAAAGTGTTATAAAATTGACATTATAGACACACCATGCAGTAAAATAAAATTGAAATGCTTCAGCAAACTGATACGGTGCTACAGGCAACCATTCATCTATGCCAAGAAATTTGGAAGACAGCTACCTGGCCAGGTGATTGGAAGAGACCCATTTTTGTGCTCATACCAAAGAAAGACCACCCAATGGAAGGTAGAAATCGTTCAAAAATATCATATAAGACATACAAGTAAAATTTTGCTGATGATAATTCAAAATTGGTTGCAGCAGTATGTGGAAAGGGAGGTGCCAGAAATTCAAGCTGGATTCAAAAGGGACATAGAACGAGGGATATCAACGTTGACATCATATGGATCTTGACTGAAATCAAAGAATACCACAAACACATTTACTTATACTTTATTGACTATGCAAATGTCTTTGAGTCTGTGGATCATTACAAACTGTGCATAACACTGCATAGAGTTGGGTATTCCAGAACACTTTATTGTATGCATAGACGAAGAGGTAATTAGTTTTCAAACAGATGCACAGCAATGTTGTATCCTTATTCAATCTGTATGCTGAGCAAATATTCAGAGAAACTGGATTATATGAAGAAGAACTGGCATCAGGATTAGAGGAAGACTCATTAACAAAGTTTTGCTAAAGGTAATACAGAAACGGCTACAATCATACATTGACAGAGAACTTCCAGAGGTTCAAGCTGGATTCAGAAGAGGCCGTGGAACGAG
>NW_006408609.1:1166897-1181649 GCF_000296735.1 Chrysochloris asiatica
AGCGGTAGTGAGGTTGGCCCAGGATCGAACATTGTTTCGTTCTGCTGTGCATGGGGTCGCTATGAGTCGGTTCCGACTCGATGGCACCTGACAACAATAACAACAACAACATTAACAACATGCAATATGCAGAAGATGTAACCTTGAAATACTTACTGATGAAGATCAAAGAGCACATATAGCCTTCAGTATGGATTGCACATCAATGAAAAGAATACAGAAATCCTCACAACTCGACCAATAAATAACATCATGATAAATAGAGAAAAGTTGGAGTTTTCTGAGTTATTTTTGCTTGGATCCACAATCAGCACTCATGGAAGCAGCAATCAAGAAATCAAACAATGGACTGAATTAGGGAAATCTGCTGGACAAGACCTCTTTATAGTGTTAAAGAGCAAAGATGTGAGTTTGAGAACTAAGATGCTCCTGACCCATGGCATTTTCAATCACCTCATATTCCTGTGAAAGTTGAACAACAAATAAGGAAGAACGCAGAGTAATTGATGCATTTGAATTATGGTGTTGATGAAGAACACTTGTATACTCTGGACTGCCAGAAGAACACACAATTCTGTGTCTTGGAAGAAATACAGCCAGAATGCTCATTAAAAGCGAGGGTGGTGAGACATTGTCCCTCATACTTCAGACATGTTACCAGGAGGCATCAGCCCCTGAAGAAGGACATCATGCTTGCTAAAGAGGAAGACCCCCAACAAGATGGACTGACGTAATGGCAGTCATGACCTCAAGCATATCAATAATTGTGAAAATGGTGCAGGACCTGACAGTGTTTTATTTTGTTGTGCATAGAGCCACTGTGAGTTAAAGCTGACTAGATGGCACCTAACAATAACATATTGCATATAAAAGTGTATTTGTATACATAATAGAGACATTGCTGTTGTTAAGTACCATCAAGTTGATTCCAATTCATAGTGATACTGTATAGGGTTTCTGAAGGAGCATAGTGGTTACAAGTTGGGCTGCTAACCTCAAGGTCAGCATTTTGAACCTCCCAGCCATTCCACATGAGAAAGATGAGGTTTTTGGTTCCTGTAAAGATTTACAGACTTGGAAACACTATGCAGGGTTATTATTAGTTGGAAATGACTCCATAGCACACCACCACCATAGGGTTTTTGAGGCTTTAAATTTTTTCTTGAGCTAAAAACCTCATCTTTCTCCTGCAGAGAGGCTGGTGAGCTCCAATTGCCAACCTTGAGATTCCCAGTTAAATGCTTATCCTCTGGAGCCAACTAACTCTTTAATGGAGGCATTTGTTGCTGCCCTTAAGTCCTGTCGAGTTGGTTTTGACTCTAGTGCCCTATATAGGGTTTCCAAGGAGCATCCAGTGGGTTTCAGCTGCCAACCTTGTGGCTCACAGTCAAGTGCTACAGTGCCACACCAGGAGTCCAATGGTGGCTTTATGCATCCATATATACATAAATATAAATAAGTTATATTGAACATTGCTTTTTAAATAGAATGTTCCAGAAAGATGGTTGTGATGTTTCTTTCTTTACCACATTAAAATATTTCTACAAATACCTCTGGATAAGGCATTCAGTTACATCACTAAATATGATTACAAAAGACATTGAATCCAATCCTGAGCAAAATATATTGTTTATTTTTTCCTTTAACTTTTAAATTGTGTAGTTCTGAATGAATATGTATTTAAAATTTGTCATTTGGTATAAGAAGCTATCTAGGAACAGGAGTCACATTTATTTCTACAGATGATATCTACTGTGATGACTCAAAAATTGCATGGGGACTAGTAAGTACTTATCTTTGGGTCTTGAATTCCCATTAAAAACATGAAAGATTTTCAATGATGAAGCTGAAGGATTTAGCTGCTTTGCTGTAATAACCTAAGCAGTTTCAGTATTTGAATGTACAGTGTTTTGATAGAATCTCATCTATTTGTTTATGTATATTTATTTTGCCATCTACCTAAGGTATTCCAAACAGGGAAAAATACAGTTGAAGTAAATGCAGTGATGTTTATATTGCTAGGAATATACATCAATACATTTTTATCTGAGTTTTTATAGTACAATGTTATTTCATTGTTGTAAAAATAAAATGTTGTAGAGTAACTTAAAAAGCATTTTCCTCAAAGTATATCATTAAAACAAACAAAAGCAAAAATTAAAACATAGCAGGCTAATATAATGTCTCATTACTAAATAGTAAGCAAATGAGCTGCTATTCTTTGCCTGTTTTAATACACATGACAAAATGCTTTTATGTGTTTTTTCAACTAATATTCTATAAAATATAGTTGATAGAATATGTTTTGTTTGTTTTTTTTGTTAGTTGCCACTGAGTCAAAGAATAGCAACCATATGCACAACAGAATGAAACCCTTGCGGGTTCTGTGCCATCTTCACAATTGTTATGTTGCTGCCACTGCGCCAATCCATCTCATTACGGGTCACTTCCTCTTTTTGGCTGCTCCTCCACTCTATCAAGCATGATGTTCTTCTCCAGGGACTGGTTTCTCCTGATAACTTGTCCAAAGTAAGAGAGATGACGTCTTGACATCCTGGTTTCTAAGGAGCATTCTGACTGTACTTCTTCCAACACTAATTTGTTTGTTATTCAGGTAGCCCATGGTACTTTTACTTGCATATATTGTTGTTGTTGTTGTTAGGTACCATCAAGCAAATTCCAAGCGACCCAGTATAGGGTTTCTGAGGAGCAGATGGTTCAAGGACTATAGTTAAAATTGACTTTGTGGTCCAGTGCTAATCCTACAGTGCCATACCATATTATTGAAAAATGCTATGGCTTTGGTCAGGCACACCTTAGTCCTTAAATTGATATCTTTACTCTTGAACATTTATAAAAAGGTTTTATGTAGCCTATTTGCCTAATAAAATACTTCATTTGATTTCTTTACTGTTGCTTTCCTGAGTGTTGATCATGGATCTCCAAGTAAACTGAAGTTTTTGACAACTCGAAACTTTTCTCCTTGTATCTTTTTTTTTTTTTTTTTTTTACTGGTTTAGATGTGAGGGGTTTTTATTTTCTTCACACTGAGGTGTAATCCATAATGAAGGTTGTAGTCTTTGATCTTCCTAAGTAAGTATTTTAAGTCCTTTTCACAAACAAGGTTATATCATCTGCATAGTATAGCTTGTTATTGAATCTTCCTCCAATCCTGACACCATTCTCATCTTCACATAATCCAGTGTCTTGGATTGTTTGCTCAGCATATAGATTGAATAACTGTAGTGAAAGAATACAGCCCTGGTGCATAGCTTTCTTGATTTTAAACTATTCAGTATCTCCTTGTTCTGCTCAAATGACTGCCTCTTGGTCTATGTACAGTTTCTTTATAGGCACAATCAAGTGTCCTGGAATACACACTGTTTGCAGTGTTGTCCATAGATTATCATGATCCACACAGTCAAAAGCCCTTGCATAGTCAATAAAGCACAAGTAAACACCTTTATGGTATTCTGTGCTTTTAGTCAAGATATATCTGATGTCAGCAATGATAGTTCCATGTTCTCTTCTGAATCCAGCTTGAGTCACAGGTGGTTCCCTGTAGATGTACTGTTGCAGCCAGTTTTTAATTGTCTTCACAAAATTTTACTTGCATGTGATATTAATGATATTGTTTGATGATTTTCATATTCCATTGGGTCAACTCTCTTTGTAATGGGCAAAAACATACATTTGTTCCAGTCAGCTGGCCAGGTAGCTGAGTTACAAATTTCTTGGCATAGATGAATGAAAGCCTACAATGCTTCATCAGTTAGTGAAAGATTTCAATTTGTATTCAATTCCTGGAGCCTTGTTTTTTGCCAATACCTTCAGTGAAGCAGGGACTTCATCCTCTAGAACCATCAGTTCTTGATCATATTCTATATCTTAAATGTTTAAATGTTGACCATTTATTTTTTGTTATAGTGACTATATACACCTTCTATCTTCTTTAGCTCCTTCCTGCTCTTTGGATACCTTATATAGGGTCACTAAAGGAGCTCTGGTAGCGTAGTGGTTACGAATCGGGCTGCGAACCGCAAGGTCCGCAGTTTGAAACTACCAGCTGCTCCGCGGGAGAAAGATGAGGTGATCTGCTCCCGTAAAGATTTACAGCCTCGGAAACCCTGCGCAGGGTCGCTATGAGTCGGAACCGACTCCACAGCACTTAACAACAGCAACAAAAGGAGTCCTGGTGTGGTGCTGTTGGCTAATCCATCATACTGCTAGGTCATTTGAACTGCAAGGTCAGTGGTTCAAGTTTACCAGCTGCTCCTTGGAAACCCTATACAGGGTCGCTATGGGTCAGAATTGACTCGACGGCACTTAACAACAACAACATGAGTCAGAACTGACTCCTCAGCACTCAACAATAGCAGTCATCAAAGCGACATTGCTGTTTTCATTTTTTAAAAAGTTTTTATTGTTAATTGGACATCTCTGCTTTTTAGCATTTTAAAACAGTCTTTTGCAGCAGAAAGATATGCCTGTTACATAAGTTATTTGTTTTCTTGATTGATGTTCCCGTGAACAATGTTAGTTTCAATAAGATCCAATAAGAATGAAATCCTTGACAGCTTCCAATTTCTTCACCATGTATCATGGTGTCATTTATTGATATATATATATATATAATGTGCCAGTATGTAATTCATACTCAAAGTTGTAATATTTTACCATCATCAGTAAGTGCTTCAACTCCTCTTCACTTTGGAAGATCAAGCAATTGATGTTTCTAAGATCCATCAAGATCAAAGCCCCAAATTGTTAAGATGTTTGTGAAAGTTGTTGTTGTTGTTGTTGTTAGGTGCCATTGAGTCCATACTGACTCATAGTGACCTCATGCACAGCAGAATGAAACACTCCCTATCCTGGGCCAACTTCACTATTATTGCCACACTTGAGTTTGTCAATGCTGCCACCTGGCCAGTCCATCTCACTGGGGGTCTTCCTCTCTTTCTCTGACCCTCCACCCTACCAAACATGATATCCTTCTCCAACGATTGGTCCCTCCTGACAATATGTTCTAAATATGATAGACGAAGTTTGGCCATCTTGCCCTCCAAGGAGCACTCTGGCTGCACTTCTTCCAACACTGATCTGTTTGTTCTTTTGAAAGTAGATCCCATTATTTAGTCTTTTCTCTTAACAAAATTTCATAAAATACTTTAAAGGGGTGAGTAGATGTCAGTGACCATTCAAATAAGGAGGTAGCACCAAACATTCCAGGGACATAAATTAGCAATATGATGGTCTTTCAATTTGCTGCTTTCTAATGTGGAGTACCGGTGTGGCGCTGTTGGCTAATAGGTCAGACTGCAAAGTCATTTGAACTGCAAGGTTGGTGGTTTTCAAGCTGCTCCTTAGAAACCCTATGCAGGGTTGTTATGGGTCGGAATCGACTCGATGACACTTAACAACAACAACTATGTGGCGTTGCAGGATAAGCCCTGGGCTGCTAACTGAGGACCAGTAGTTCAAACCCACCAGCCATCCCTCAGGAACCCTATACAGGGTCACTATAAGTAGAGCTCACTCAACAGCACTTAACAACAACAACAGCAACAAAAATCTATCAATCTACCTATCATTGTAATCTACATAGACTCTTCTTTTCTACATGCTACAGTGACTCTACTTTCTGTCGGAATGCTTTGTTTTACTACCAACTTAATATGCATTTTCATTTTCAGTAAATTACCTGAATATGAAGAGCTTCAAAAAGTTTGTGGAAAAATTCCATTATCTTTTAATTCCATTTTTTGCTAAACGTTTTGAAGCGTTCTATAAAGTTGTGGCATGTTCCTGTTTACAAACCCTAGCAAGGTCCTGGTGTGGTGCTGTTGGATAAGCACCAGACTGCTAACCAAAAGGTTAGTGGTTTAAACCAAACTCCTAGGAAACCCTATACAGTATCTCTGAGTTAGAATTGAGTGGACAACATTTAACAACAATAACTTATCTTACTGCTGAAAGGCAGTTATGAAATATCAGATGCAAAACAGAGTGAGTGACTTAATCTTTTGTATAAGCATAGTGGTGCTGGTGGTGTACCATCAAGTCAGTTCTCACTCATAGGGACCCTGTATAAGGTTTCTGCGGCTGTAAATCTTTAAGGGAGCAGAAAGTCTCATCTTTTTCCCACAGAGAATGGCTGGTAGATTTGAAATTCTTACACTTTTTATTGAAATGTGCATACTAAATTATTTCTTGCTGTTGTTGAAATTTTTAGATTGAGAGTTGATAGTGTTTCTGTGTCAATAGTGATTTGGCTAAGCTTGTTGTTGTTAAGTGCCATTGAGTCAGTTCCGACCCATAGTGACCCTGGATAGGGTTTCTGAGGAGTGGCTGGTAGGCTTGAACCACCAACCTTGCAGTTTAAATGGCTTTACAGTCTGGCACATTAACCCACAGCTCCACACCAGGACTCCGAGCTGAGCTTAGGCAGCTAAAAAAAAACCTAAATAATTCCAAGAAGACTAATTTCTTCCTTTTGTCATTGAATTAACCAATATTTCCTTGAAATGCAGATGGATTAAATGTGTAAGAAAGGAAGCATTTTCTATGTCTAAAACATTAAATAATACTCTAGATGTTATGATTTAAAAATAATAAAAATCATAGGAAATTTAAAAAGATTTTTATTTAAGAGTAAAGTTAGCAAACCAGCAACTAAATTATTTTGTGTTATTATAGCAACAAATTTAAATCTAATTACAATAACATGCTCTATGGTACGTTAAGCAAAGTGTTTTGTGTTTTGTTTTTTTTTTTTTCATTTATTAAGGTATTCATAATTTGTTCAAAATTTAATTTTATATTAAATTAAAAGAAAATTATTAAATAATCAGTGAGTTATAGATCTTAGTTTATTTCTTGGAAAACATCACAATTTGTTGAGTGGATTTGTTTGAGTAAAATAAAATAAAGTAATATCTGTTCAAATTGATTTTAGATTATACTCTCAAGCAACTATGAAGCTGATTTTTTTCAAATAATTACCATTAAATTAAAACTAAGTTATGCATGAAAATCTCTGGTGGGTTCAGAGAAAAATTAATTTCACTGTGTAGAAACTGTGATAAACCTCAATTCATACTGCCAAAGGGCTTAAAATTTCTGTCACATTTTGACAACTTGTTAGAACGTCACATTTTGACAACTTGTTAGAACGTAATATTATGTTCATCCATGCATTTTTAACATCTGGGTGTTTGTAACTTATAATTAATCCTTTCTCTTTAGAATCAAAATTACAGAAAAATATTGAAGTAAATCTTTTAATTTTGCCAACGAAAGCCCTTAAATTTAGAAAAAGTGACCTAAGTTACTTTATCAGTAAAAAATTAGACAAAAATTAAGTTGTCATGAATTGGAGGAGAGTTAGTAATATGGACTTTAAATCACAAACTCCTATATTCAAAGCCTGTATATATCTTAGATTTAAAAAACCATTCATTCCGAATTATTTTGTACTCACAGGCTTGCTATTAAGACTAAAAATCCTGACATATGAATTCAGTTAACAGAAAACATATCTGGTACAAATTTTTAAAATATCTATGAACTTTCCTATTGTTTTGTTGGTGGTGGTTTTTAACTGAACAACCCTATTTCTAAGAAGTTATATATCATTGTTCCCAATTAATAACATTGCTGATTCTCAATTGCCTCATAAAATATTTGCCAGATGGTCACAGGGTTAGTAGCAAAGCCATATTTTAAATACATGTATAACTTTTCCCTAGTATGGTGTTGTTAGATGGTACTAAGTCAATTTTTGATTCATGGAGAACAAAATAGACAGAGTAGAACTTCCCCTTTAGATTAACTAGGGACTTCTGGTGTGGTGCTGTAGGATCAGCAGTGAAAGGAGAATCACAAGGTCAGCAGTTCAAACCTACCAGCTGCTCCTCTGAAACCCTGTACACGGTTACTATGAGTCAGACCCAACTTGGGAGCAGTTAACAGCAGCAACAACGTACTTTATAAGGGATATTTACTCCCATTTCTGTTTAATTCTTTTTGCAATATATATTTTAGTAGAAATTGATATCTTAAAGAATTCATTTTGTTTTAAATAAAAAAACCAAATTGCAAAATAGTCTTAATTATTTTGAATTTTTACAAATTCTTCCACGAGAAGATACAACTCATTACCCTATTTAATTTTCCAAATATAAAATTATCTCAGGGAATTGGGAACACTGACCACTTAATGTCTAGAAAGCTGTGTGCCAGGACTGTATTTTTTTCACCATGCTTATTCAATCTATATGCTGAGTACTTAATTGTGCTCATGAGGAAACTGTACTTAGAGCAAGAAGCAGTAGATCAAACAGAAAAGGAACATGGATTAAAATCAGGAAAGGTGTGTGTCAGGGTTGTATTCTTTCACCATACTTATTCAATCGGTACTCCAAGCAAATGATCTGAGAAGATGGATTATATGAAGAACATAGCATCAGGATTAGAAGAAGACTCATTAACAACCTGCAATATGCAGATGATACAACCTTGCTTGCTGAAAGTGGAGAAGACTTAAATACTTACTTATGAAGATCAAGTATTGATCAAAACTTACTTATGAAAACTTCAGTATTGGTTGTATACTTCAGTGTAAAGAAAACAAAAATTGTCTCCACTGGGTCACTAAATTGCATTTTCGTTCTGTTGTGTGAATAGGGTTGCTATGAGTCAGAACTGACTTGAGGGCATCTAACAATATGGAACTTGTATGTAAATAAATGTACTTTTCTATTTTATATTTCAAATGTTATTGGCACTGATTAACATATATGGTAGCGTAGTGGTTACGAATCGGGCTGCGAACCGCAAGGTCAGCAGTTCGAAACTACCAGCTGCTCCACGGGAGAAAGATGAGGCTTTCTGCTCCCGTAAAGATTTACTGCCTCGGAAACCCTGTTCAGGGTCGCTATGGGTCGGAACCAACTCGACGGCACTTAACAACAACAACAACAACATATATGGAGCTAGTTATGTTATTAATGGCATGTTCTTATCTTTAAGAGAGAAAATTACCTTAGAAAGAAAGCTTGAATTAAGTATCGAATTCTGAAGAAACTAAATACAAAAAGACTGATATTTCAATAGTTATTTCTAAGTGCTTTGTAAATAAATTAATGAAAATATATATTGATAAAATGCCCCAGTAGGGTGCTATAGTATAAGCATTGGACTGGTAACCACCAGTTTAGTTGTTCAAACCTACCAGCTACTACTCGGAAATACTATACAGTGTTTTCTGTAAATCATCACTGACTTGAGGCTACTTAACAACAATAACGTAAATAAATCTTATCCATGTATAAAATTGTCAAAAAAGTATGCATATCCAAGAGCACAAATACTGTGTTGTTGTTGTTGTTGTTGTCCGGTGCCTTCAAGTCGGAACAGACTTATAGCAACCCCATGCACAGCAGAACTAAACAATGTCCGATCCTGGGCCAACCTCACTACCACCACCACACTCGATGCTATCAATGATGCCAACTGGCCGATCCATCTCGTTGGGGGTCTTCCTCTTTTTCTCTGACCCTCCATCTTACCCAGGATGACATCCTTTTCCAGCAACTGTTCCCTCCTTACAATATGTACAATGTATGAGAGATGAAGCTTAGCCATCGCAGTAATTAGATATTTTACTGTCAATTCTCACAATAATCTTAATAACAGTTTTAAAGTGAAGGTTTAAAAAATAATTCAGTGACTTTTGAAAAATAAAAACCATCCGCTATAGCATATATGGACTCCTGGTATGGTACTGTAGGATCAGCACTGAACTGCCAGCCACAGGTCGTCAGCTCACATCCACGAGCTTCTCCTAGGAAACTCTATACAGAGTTGCTATGAGTGAAAACCAAATCGATAGCACTAAACAACAATAGCAATAGCATATATATTTGTTGTTGTTAATAGCCATCAAGTCAGTTCCAACCCATAGCGACCCTGTATAGGGTTTCCAAGGAGCAGCTGGTGAGCTTGAGCTGCCAACCTTGCAGTTCAAACGGCTTTGCAGTCTGGCGCATTAACCCACAGTGCCACAAGACGACCACCGCATAGGCATTAAAAATTAAATAGCTCATTCTACTAGATATTTTAATGGAATATTTCTACATTTAATATTATTGTTTTCTCTTTTTTTAATCTAAATTGTATTTACCAACCCATTGCCATAGAATTCATTTTGACGCACAGCAACTATATAGGACAGATTTGAATTGCCCCACAGAATTTCCTGTGTCCTGGTGTGGTGCTGTGGGCTAATACATTGGACTGCAATGTCAGTTTGAACTGCAATGTCTGTGGTTCAAGTCCACCAGCTGCTCCTCATAAACCCTATACAGAGTCGCTATGGGTCAGAACCTATTCAATGGCACTGTACAACAACGACAACATAGGGTTTCCAGGGAAGTCCAGTGCCTCTTTAGAATATTCACTGGACTAGGAACCACAAGACTGGCTGTTCAAACCCACTATCCCACCAGCCGCTGATGGGATAAAATGAGGCTTTCTGCTCCCTAAAATATTTAGTCTTGGAAACCATATCCAGGATCAGTATAAATTGGAAGCAACTTTGCATCACTTCACAACAACAACATAGGCTTTACCAAAGAAGACTTCCACTTCCTTCTTCCTCAGAGTTCTAGAATTAAGTTCAAACTGCTTAACATTTGGTTACCAGCCTAGCACTTTACCATACCACTAGGGCTCTTAATGGTATATAGTTGTCAAACAAGTAATACGGGCATTTTTCAGAAAATAATTTGTAATTTCATTAGCAGAAAATAGACACCATAAAGTAAGGAACAATATTGGACAGCTTTTTTTAAAACTATGACAAATTTCCAAATATTTAACAGATACCTGGAGTCCTGGTATGATGCTATAGGATAAACACAAAACTACTAACCTCAAGGACAGCAGTTCAAACCCATTTACCAGGCACTTCTGAGAAATCCTCTAGCGTGTTGTTATGAGTCAGAATCAACTTAATGACAGTGAGTGTGTGAGGATATCCAAACTGCTGCTTTGACATGTACCTTGAAGGGTAAAGGAGTTTTCGGGGAAGAGTTAGAGAGATGGAAGTACAGCCTTCCAAAGAGCGTAGACCCAAATGGAGGGTATGTCCAGAAACAATACCTTCACATTTTGATGTTTTTGTTTAACAACGTTTCCTGTGATTTTAAAGCAAAACTTTTTGACTTACCCTGATATAAATATCCTCTTTAAATAGAAGTAATGACTTAGTGCTACATTAGCATATGTTGTATCCATGCCTATTACTGACTCCTTTCCTTCATCAGAGATTAATAAGTAACCATTGTGATTCATACTCCTCTCTAGATATTAAAGATACAAAGGTCATGGAATACCTCCTTGGATAGACAGTACTGCAAATGCAAACAAAATTGAATGACCAGAGTGATGAAAACTAGAATGATCATGATAAAGTTTCCAAGAAGGAAATGCTTAGTTCTGCAGAATTCAGGAGAAATTTCAGATAGATGAACTCTGAGTGTCTTCTTGTAGGACAAATGGCAACTTGCCAAGGTCAGGAAAGAGAAAGAGAAGATATTTTTAAAAGCTTCAACAGCCTTGTAAATGGTATAAAGAGCCATGATCTGGTTAGATACAGAGAGAGAGCATTGTTGCTGAGAAACATATCATTTAGGGTCTTAAGTATTACCCTAAGAAAAATGTATTGTGTTGTAGCAATACAATAACCAATAAAATTTTCACATATAGAAACCATCACTTATTATTTTAAAACAATTATTCAGTTCTGATCTTGAAGCTCTATTTTTATTTATTTGCTTAATGGCCCACTTCATACATTTAACCATAATGGAAGGATCTGAAGAATTATGAAGTTTATTTTACAGTGGTAATATGTCAATGTACACACATGGTGAGAGAGAAAGACAGAGGGAGCAACTTCTTTCTCTATTGGTACAGATCTTCAATGCACATTCAATCTACCATTTGCTAGTGGCACTTCCCCAGGCATTTTCTGTGTGACTTTAAAAACAGACTATGGAGAGAAAAAAAGTCTGCATTCAGGGTGAAAGTGTTATATGGTAGCTGTTGTTGTTTTTTAAATCTAGGAAGAGAAAATGTTTACTTGAAACCAAACTAAATGTTTACTAGAAATCAATTTTAGAATACCTAAAAAAAAAAAAAAAAAAAAAGTTTCTTTTAAGAATATGAAAGAATATTCAGTCATTTTAACTTCATTTCAATCATTATTTTTATGCAGCCAGCAGTCTTACACTATAATATTCAACTTCGGTATGTGCTGTGGAGTCAGTTCCTTCTCATAGTGACTCATATTAAACAGGGTTTCCGAGGCTGTAAATCTTTAGGGGAGCAGAAAACCTCATCTTTCTCCTGCGGAACAGGCCAATTCGTAACCACTACACTACCAGAACTAGCAAAGGCAAATAGTGTGTTTCTTCTAGCATTGTTCATCTGAATTAGAGAAAAGAATCTTAAGTAACGGAATGATTGCGATGTTGAGTTCCTAGCTTCTTCTGCCACCTAGTGCTTAAAAGAGCGTATTTTCATTAGACCAGAAATTCAACAAATAAATGCACTTAGAACTCAGGAAAATAATTTCCAACATTTCATAAATGAAAATTTTGCAGGCACTAGTTTCTATGGAATGTGGTGGCACTCACTGTAGGATGAGTACTGGACAATGAACCACAAGGTCAACAATCAAATCAACTAGTGGCTCAGCAGAGGAAAGATGAGGCTGTTTTTGAAGAGATTTACAGCCTGGGAAACAGTATACAGGGTCACTAAGATTGGCAATTCAAATCCATCCAGCTGCTCTGTGGGATAAAAAACCTGACAATCTGGTCTTCTAAAAACTACAGCCAAAAAGATCCTATGAGACTTTGTCATATGGGGCCACTCTGAATTGGAAGACACCACAGCAAAAACAACAGTTTATTTTTTGAGGTGCAAGATATCACTTAAATCAAGTGATTCTTAGCTCGATATCCATTGTATTGATCTGTATTTTAGGAGAGAACTCTGAGTCTAAGGGTTGGTATCCAACATTTTGACTCATGTAGTCTAATCTTCCCTCATAGCTGTTTTCCCTTGCTTCCCTCGTTATTCCCACAGCTATTTGTATATGCAAAATCTCTTAATTGCAACTTGTAATAAACTAAATCATTCATTTTCCTTGCTATGAGGATTGTAATAGGCTGACAATATATCCAAGTTTCCCAATATGGTTCCAGGTTATATCTATTGTCTCCCTTAATTATCAAAACTACTTTTACTGTCAGTCTTGTTCTGGTTTGGACAGTAAATTATGATAACATTTGGTATAAATCTGCATATAAGTTCCATGTCTTAGCAAGACATATTTTGTCTTCTTCAACATCAGGCTTAATCGTGTGATATGTTTTGCCAATGAAACATGAGGAAAAGAAATTATGTTTGTTGTAAGCAGAAACAGATATCAAGAAATTCTTCAGTAGCTCTTGCTCTTTCAAAAATTGCAGATCTCACATGGGGTTGTTCCTTTGGCCTTGGTTATGAAATGAGAAGCATTCCATCATGGAGCAGAAGAAAGCCATAGTTCCACCACTGACATAATATATGAATAAGAAATACATGTTTTTGAGAGCCTCTGAAGTTTGGAGATTGTCTTCTCCTCCATTAAATTTAGCAAAGGCTTTGTGTATTGCATTTGTTTGTTTTATATTATTCCCAATCATAAAACTTTTTTAAAAAATGCTTCTTCATCATTGACTTCATCATGTGGTTTCATGGATAATTCTGAATCTATTCTGGCATATGCCAAGAAGTACATATTTTGAGAACTAACCCTGAGACTGCTTCAGCTTGTGGAAAGAGTAAAGGTAAGAAAGAAGTCTCTCCCCTTAATTTTGGTTTTGTTTTTACATCACTAATTACTGTGCAATTCTTCTCTCAGCTAGGCTGGTAAATTAAATAAGCCCATGGAGTTCTGGTGTGGCACTGTAGAATAAATAAATACTGGGCTCCTAACAGAAATATTGGCAGTTCAAACCCACCAGTTGATCCTTGGAAACCCTATACAGGGTTGCTATGAATCAGAACTGACTCTGAAGGCACTTAACAACAGCAACAACATAGAATAATACGTATATTTACAAATGTATATGCAAATTCAACTAGGGCTAAGACAACAAATTTGTAGGAGTAAAATTCTAGTACTATCATAGTGAGATCTTAACTGTTCTAATCTTGGACTTATTAGATAAAGTTTAGATATAATAGAAAGCCATAAATTGTTTTTGTTTTTGAATGTTTTATTGTGAATTATGTGATAGTTTACATGGGAGAATAGTAGCTTTACATTCATCCTATCATATATCATTTCATTGCCATGATTACAATCCCCTCCATGCATCATCAGCCAACCAAAGGGAATACACTGCAAGCCTGTCCCCCGCATGAGCACACAGCCCCTCTTCCTCTCTGGGTCTAAAGTCCCCAGCCGCTCCATCTCTCCGCATCATTGTCTCTGCCTCTATCTCTGGCATCACTGCTTCTCTGGGTAGGGCCCTACTCTCCGCTCTTCTCCCTTGATGGTCCCAGGGACCTCCGCTCCTAGACTGCAAAGTCAATCATTCCTCTTCTTGCTACAAAATGTCCACCTTTACATTTCCAACCCTCACAATCAGTCCTCATAACAATTATTCACTATTGTATCACAAGAGACCCATCC
>NW_006408609.1:1182117-1184941 GCF_000296735.1 Chrysochloris asiatica
TGGGCCCAAGAGTCCTGAGGTCTTGCCACACTGCTGGCCAAGCAGGTCTCCATCGGGGTTCACAGAAGTCTATTGAACATTGTAGGACTTAGCTCACAGCTTCATTGCTGTTTTCCCCTCACTTCCCCGTATCTGTGATAAATGTGGTCACCAATCAGAGTGTGTACTCCCATTAAGTCTTAGTCTTAGAAGGAGGTTTGTCCTGAGGGGACCCGACCACTTGCCTTGGTATCTCCTGGGTGACAACTTACTTGTTCTTGTAGTAATCAGTAGGTCTGCCTATATTTTGTATTTTTCCTGTAGGTCTTTCTTTCAAGAAGTATCTTTTGTTCTTCTAGCCACTCCAGGCTGGTCTGCTTGTCCTTTCAAGTGGAAAATTCCCACCTTAGAAGATTCTGGATGAGGTTCAGGATTCTACCCATGGTCTTATGTAATGCAGAGGCTCTGCAGGAAGCCTCCTTCACTGGGCACGTTGTAGCCCTATTTTAGGTATTCCAATCAGTTATAGGCAGAAAACAGACTTGCAAGATTTCTATGGCTATTCCTTTCTCTCCCCCGTAAGTGTCTATTTTATAATGGTATGTCAGGGAAACCAAGATTCAAAAGACAGCCAAGCATCTTAAAATTATTTGCCCCTTTTCCCCATCCCACCATGTATGCCAGAGCCCTGTTATTCCAAGGTTGTGCATACTTCATTATTTAGCTCTGTCCCACTTCATCTTCACATTCATGCTATCGTATTTCATTTCATTGCAATGATTATAATCCCCTCCATGCATCATCAAATAACCAAAGGATATGCCCCACAAGCCCACCCCCCTGACTGTCAGAACACAACCCCTCTCCCTCCCTGAGTCCCATGTCCCCAGCCACTCCATCTGTCTAAGCCATCTCTCCATGCCTGGTGTCACTGCTTCTCTGGGTAGAGTCATGCTCTCCATCTCCACTCTTCTCACTTGATGGTCCCAGGGACCTCCACTCTTGGGTTGCAAAATCAATCACTCCCCTCCTTTTGTCAAAAAGAATCTGCCTCTACATTTTTGACCCTCAAAGTCAGTTCTGATGGCATAAATTGGTATTTTAGATGTACAAGTATTTTATATGTACAAGCTCTCCCATTCCTCACATACTTCTTCCTATTTCTTGCCACTAGGTGGCTCTGTATTCCAACCTGATTGAGAACCCTACTATCAGATCTTTTAAATATCTGTTTCCAGACTATCTGAAAAATGTCATGCAAGAGATCGAACGAGCATTTCCTGTGGAACAAGACTCGAGATTATTATTTTTTAAATGGACTTACTGGTCAGAAAGAGATTGAAAGTACCCCAAACTATGGCCCTCAGTCACACTCCTGGTCTAGAATGGAACTCAGCCTCGTTTCCAAATTTTCAGCTAAGCAGTAGGTAGGTATATAGTGGGGTCCACAACACTAATAAGCTATGCTCACCATGGAATGGTTGACCATTCAAGTCAAAAGGATGATATTTATCTAAGGAAAAAATTGAGAAGGGATGGGTAGGAAGGTGGAACGGAACTAAGAATGACAGGGAGGAAGTCGATTAACTGTTATTACACAGAGGAGATTGCAATCATTGAAATGATACAAAGTGTTTGATTTACTGAATGTAAAATGGATGATCTTCTCTGTAAACCTTCATTCAATTCACACACACACACACAAAAAAAAAAAAAAAAAAAAAAAAATTGAGGAAAAAAACAGAAAGGAAGAAAGGGCATTTCCTAGAATACCAAAAACTCATTCATTCAATTCTTTACGTTTTCCTCATTCATTTCCCAACAAGTGAAGGCTTGACTAGCTTCAGGTTAGAGCTGAAAGCTGGTTTCATTGAGTAATAATAATACATATAAAACTCCTAACTTAGTGTCTGCCATGCAACAAGCATGTAATAAATATTACCTGTTATTAATGTAATTTATATAACCTATTTTTTATACCTAGTCCATTAATGAAAATCCTAACAAATTCCAATCTCTTCTGTGTTTACATGTTTACACACACACACACACACACACACACAGGAATGTTATTATAGACCTCATTGAAGATAATAGTGTAATATATGTCTATTTTAAAGTACACAGAACCTTTAATTTAACATTTCCACTTCTAGAACTTTATCATGTGAACTGCTATGTATTTAAGAGTACTTATTTCCAATGTGATATTATGAATAGGGAATTGTTCAAATTGTTCAATTCTCAATATAGAATTGTTCAAATAGATTATAGCACATACATAAAATTACAATGGAATATAATGCAACTTCAAGAAACATATTACTGAACTGTATAGAGAAAATTTTAAAGCACCGGTTTTCATGTTGTATATAAAGAAAAGGGACTGAGAATATATTTGTATTGATTTATGCATACATATAGGGACTGTGAAAAGTTTCACAAGTAACTGAAAGTGAGGGTAACTTGTATATGGAGGCTGGGCATAGCGAGGATTGTGTGGGAACTGAGTTAGTGGAATACAGATGTGGGTGAGATTTTCTACTATGTAACTTTTTCATCTCTTTTTACAGCTGTATATGTTTCTTATTGAAAAATTTAGAAAATACTGTTTTTAATCTTTATTTTGATTTAGTTTTTTGGTAGGGAGAGTAGATAGGAGTAAGGTATAATAAGGGTTAGGGTTGGAACTATGGCTAGGTTTTGGCTAAGTCTAGGACTTCATTTATTGTTAGGGTTATGGTTAAGACATGGGTTAGTATTAAGGGTGAGGGTTGGGCGAAGGCTAGGAATAAGGCTTGGTTTTGTTTTCAGGGATACGATTGTTGTTGTTGTTATGTGCCGT
>NW_006408609.1:1185931-1187297 GCF_000296735.1 Chrysochloris asiatica
ACTTCATATCAGCTGGATGCTTTACTCTCCACTCTAGTCCTCTGTGGTCATGCCACTGCCTCTGGGCCCAGGAGTCCCTGGGTCTTGCCATATTGCTGGCCATCCAGGTCTCCACCAGTGGTTCACAGGTATCTATTGAATGTGGTCTGGCTTAGCCCTCAATTTCATTGCTGTTTTTCCTCCCTTCCCCAGTGTGGTCCCCAGCCAGACCACATGCCTGCTCATGTATTCCTCTTGAGTCTCAGTCTTGGAAGGGGGTTTGCTCTGAGTGGTTCCGACCACTTGCCTTGATGGCTCCCAGATGAACAGCTTATTTGTTCTTGCAGTAATCAATCAGACTACCATTATTGTTTTGTATTTGTCGGTCTTTCACGAAATATCTTCTGTTCTTCTAGCCCCTCCAAGCTAGTCTACTCATCCTTTCCAGTGGAAATTTCCTACCTCAGTCGATTCTGGATAGGGTTCTGGATTCCACCTATGGTCTTGTGCAATGAAAAGGCTCCACAGGAAGCCCCTTTCACTGGGCAACTTTTAGCCCCCCTTAAGGTATTCCAATCAGTTATAGGCTGAAGATGGACTTACAAGCTTTCTGTAGTGATGATTCTGGCTATTCCTTTCACCCCCACTCAAGTGTCTATTTTACAATGGTAGGCAAGGGAAACCAAGATTTAAAAGACAACCAAGCATCTAAACACTATTCCCCTCTTTTACCCAATTAGGTTTATTTTTATTTATTTATTTTCTTGAAATCTATTATATTTCCTCTTAACTTGGAAATTCAGTTGTTGGATTATTCCCTCTCTTTACTTTATGGCTTTTGTTATTGTTGTTGCAACTGAATCTCTGGTTCTCTCTTTTCAGTCTTGTAGGTCTGTTTTACTTTGAATACTTCTATATCTTGGTTGAGCCTAGTGATATGTTCTTGCATGTTAGTTTCTGTTTATTGTCTGCTGTTGTTGGTTCTCTGTCCAAAGAACTCCTTTTGTTGTTGTTAATTGCCATTGAGTTGGATTCCACCCATAGCAAAGTTATATAGGGTTTCCTAGGAGCGACTGGTGAGCTTAAACTGCTGACCTTGAGGGTCAAACTGACTTTGCAATCCAGCACAGTAACCAACAGCACCACACCAGGACTTCAAAATACATTTTTAATCATAGTTACGTGCAAGTTGAAGAAAAGAAGTGCGTGAAAGTGATTTGGAATTCTACTAAAAAGTGTTTACTCTATTAAAGGAAAAAAAAAAAAAAAAGAGTTTCAGACAAGTCACATTGATGTTGAGTAGACCCGGTAAATAGGAAGGCAGAAATGGGACAAATATGAATATTAAAGTGTAAAGAAAAGGGAGGCTCTCCTGTGCCCAACCCCC
>NW_006408609.1:1189471-1201840 GCF_000296735.1 Chrysochloris asiatica
TCCCACTTGATCATGATGTATTATCTTCTTGATGTGTTGCTGAATTCTGTTGGCTAGGATTTTGTTGAGGATTTTTGCATCTATGTTCATGAGGGATATTGGTCTATAGTTCAGATTTGTATGTTTTGTTTTAATTTAATTTAATTAATAAACATTGTAAATTTAGTAATCATACAGGGTCATCATGAGTCAAACTTGACTTCATGGCTACAAAAACAACAGCAATCATATTAATAGTACATCTTCTTACTAATCTGCTTATTAATTGTCATGCTTCACAAATGGTTGCCATGAAAGAAAAAAGTATCTAGAAACTGTATACTATGCTACAATGATGTACATTTGCTTTACATGCTCTGACCATTCCTAAAAGAAAGCACAATCATCTGGTAATACTGAAGAAAAAAAACTTGGAGATGGAAATTCAAGTGTAGGACAGAAACTCTCTTTGCCTAGTAAAACCTTGTCATTATTTTTAAATCATATGTGCATATATGAACCTTTCAAAAAATAAATTTATATTAATGGAGACTTCTTTTTATATCACATATAAGTACATCATACCAGTATATTTTAAATATTATTACATACCAACCGATCAGAATGGTGTACAGATGTTTTATGATTATTTTATATAATATTGTATAATCAAAATATGAGTTGATTCAATAACTATGTACAATTTAGGTTTAAATCAAATAAACAGTGAGTGGTGAATACACTTGTATGTGATATTTTGAACATATAAATAATAAAAATACCAAGGTTTTTATTTACAAATATTTATAAACATAAGTCTGTGGAAATTTTGAGAAGATGCTATTATATAGTCTCAAAATGGAGGTGAAAAACACTTTAAAATAAGACACTGTGGATCCAGTTTTTTGTTTTTTTTTTAACAATTAAAGTGTCTGATGAGCAGTCACCAGTATCTTTTCTTGTTCAGAGAAAATTTGCATCTTCATAATAAGTGTTATATGAAAAGCAGAGTTCTTTTTAACATACCAGCTCAGCTATTCAGCCTATTCTTATCTCCTATCTGGAATACTGCCTAGTAAGAATAAGAAATTTTTCATTCATTTTGCCAATTATATCTGCTATGTGCAGGCAACACAGACCATTGGCAAACATTCAGAAGGCTACAGATTGAATTTGTTGGTTGAGGACGGTCAGCATTGTTCAGCAATGCAGGAGGCTTTGCTGGCTTTAATAATACATGAGGAGGTGCTGAGGGAAGGCTGGTTTGGGCTATTTTTCAGCCTCTTGTGTAGACTGCATACAAGCTGCCATGAGCCAGGAAGTCACCCATTTCCAGAGTCTGTTTGGAAGAAGTTAGAAAATACAACTGGCAAATCTTGCATCTAGGAGCAAACTGCTTAGGGAGTTAACAATGCTCAAAAAGGAACAGAAAAACATAGGATAATCATCTTTAGTATAATAGAGAGAATATTTCTTTAAAATGAGAAAATAGTTAAATATGTGAACCTATAACTTTAAACTTTTTCTAAAAATGAGGCCTATTTGGCAAACAAGGGAGTTATAGGAACAAAGACATGTTTCTTTAGATTCCATAAAACTCAAATAATAATTTTAAATAGTTAAACATATATACTTTAAATAGTACATTTAAATCTGCATGAGTTTTGTCAAATTCTGCTTTAATTTACTGTATACACAGGTTAAATTAAAAATTAATTTCTCATTCTTTAGCACTAAGCATAATATTTTAGGGTAAAACACCTCAAACATTATATGTAAATCACTACTACAGATTATTTCTCTGTGTGTGTATTTCTCTCTCTCTCAAGCACACAGACACACACACACTTTAATAGATTAATAGGTTTTCCAGTGATCCATCACAAATTAATAATCTTTAACATTCGACTCCTAATCTAGTACACTTAAAAAAGGAATTGAAAGCTTACCTGCCTTCAAGTCCTTTGAAGTGGTCTAGTATAAAACAATAGAATGCTGTGAAACCAATAGATTTGAGACAGTCCTGCCCAAAAGTATTCAATTAAAAATAAGAAAAAGTAAAGCCCATCGCTGGCCAGACTAAACTTTAACAGGATGATCATATCTGCCAATTTGGTTTGACATCATCAGTCCATTTTCACGTTACCTAAATTCTTCAGAAAAAAAAAAAAAAAAAACTTAAAAGGAACAGTGTATAAACTATGTATCAGTATATCACAGGAACTCACCTGACCCTTCCACCCATACACACTACATGTGGATTTCCAAACTAAATGTGCCTTTTGGTATTGTGAACACAAATAAATGCTTCTTATGCTCTCTTTCCCGCTTCTCCAAAAAATCACATTAGGTCTTTGTGAGTACATCAGCAGCCTTGATCTATCTCATTCCATCCCCCATCCTTCCCTTGCTCCCATCCTAGGTAGTTGTCTCACTGACATCCTCCAGTGAGGATGTCATCCAACAGTGAGGGAAAAGTAAATTAAAAATCATGGTGAAATGTAGTAACTGAAGGTAGTGGCCTAGAGAAGCAAAAAGATTTTTATATTGCAATGGTTTTCATTAGGCAGAGCAGTACAAACCCATTCTGAGGGAATTTTAAATACAATATCCTACAGTACCAGGATTATTTTCTGCTAAATCTTCTGAAATACAACCATACACATCTCATTTCTGTGGACCCATTTAGCAATATCAGTTTACCAGATGGGCATTCAAATTCAGTTTCATATAGATTAAGCAAAAAACTGTCTTTTAAAAATCACTATTATGCATAAGTTGACACATCAACAAATCCAACACTAATAATTTTATGGGCCCAGAGAAATGAGTTTCTCTTCCTTATCATGGCTAATTCAGATTAGTCCTATTAAGTTTTCTTCAATGTAAATGCTGACTCTGACAAAGACAGCATTCTCCTAAGCTTATGTAAGTAAAAAAGTGACTTACTCACTCTATAAAGATGTCATTATAAATTGAATTACTTCTCAGTTATATAGTGAGCTATAAATTTACCAGATGATTGGGATTGTAAAGGGAACTTACATGATAACAATAATTTAATTACGTTTGCTGTAATAGAAGGTATAGTTTGAATTAATAGCAATCGTCTTAGAGTAATGTTTTATAACTCTATTAAGTTTCTTGAAACATGAAGACTATTTTATTAAAAGAATTTTGTGCACTAAACATTTCTCATTAAGAAAATATGTTAAAATATTTTTATCTGTATATAAATAGATAGATTATGACATTTTAGAGATTTTTAATAACTGACTAGTAATCTTTAGTGGAATATATGAGTAGTACATTTTATTACTTACAATATGTGAGATTCAGAGTTCCCATAGATCACTCAGAACATTTAGAAGGCTGTTTTTATAGTTCATTAAACACACTGCTGGTTTGTTTTCCGATGTTTCCTTTGGTTACTGTTCTCTTCCATGGGATTTTCTAATGCTTTCTAGAGCTTCACAGATCAGTAATTTGAAATGAGATTTTGATGTTCAAAACTCAAGTCCTTTGCTTGCTATTAAATATTCCATGTGAAGGTCAGGTTAGAGTTGATTCATAGTGTCTGATACTAACATCAGTTTTCAGTCCTTTTAAATCATGCTTTCTCTTTTTTTCTGTTTTTCTTTTTATACATAAAGGAGACTTTAATTAGGAAGATCTGTTTTTTGCATTATTGCAGAGACATACCACCGTTTTCCAAGATAAATGTTGAAAGACTTAGATTAAAATCCTGAACTGTGTGTTATGTTTGTATGGTATCATTTATGTTTCACATTGTTTATCTCTCGTATGTCTAACACCAGGTTTTTCCATAAATTCTCAATCTTTTGCTTGTTTCTCTTTCGTCAATGTGATGCCAATTTTTTTATTTGAAATATATTTTTCTATTGGTCTGATATAGTAATTAAAATACATGTGATGAAATATTCCCTGTTATGAAAAAAAAAGATTATTAATATTCTTTAGTTTATTCTATTTCCTAATGGCAGTTAAAAACAATGACTCAAAATCTTAAAAAAGGAATTAGATGTGAATGATGACCTCAGGAAAATTAACACAAAGTTAATGCATTTCATGGAAGAAGACTGAGACCAAAAAGAATTTATTTAGCATTATTCATTAAAAGGTATAATATTCTTATTAAACCAAACTATACCAAGTGCTTATTTGTTTTCAGTTTATGCGAAGTAATGGACAATGAATGTTAAAAGAAGCATTATGATCTTATGCTCTCTATAAGAGTGACAATATAATCAAGAATCACATAAATAAACAAATATTTACAAATTAGTATATGCAATGAGAAGGAAAACTAAAGTAATGGGAAATTCAACACTATCTGTGGAATTGTACTTTATATGGCCAACCAGTGAATGGACTTTCAGAATAGTGAAATTCTGATTTTCTTGAATGCCCTTCTAAACAAGCCACAAACCCTTGCAGCTCCTTCAGACAGAATGCAACATACAGACTAACCTTGAAGTAAATAGGAGGTCACACTTAAAATGATGATAAATAAGAACAAAGGTGTTTTAATTTTAGTAAGTGAGATTAAATAAATCTTCAGTATTATTAAGTCCGGCAAGTTGCCTATCTTCATGGGGAAAAAAAAATAGTTAAACAGAGCCAACCATCGCCACAGGATACATTGAACTACTTCATTCTGAAGTAATGGCAATTCGAAGTGACTGTTTTAGGTGCAAAATTACTCTGATTCCATGCCAAAATAAACTAAAAGTAACAATTTATCTTCTCTAATAAATTAATCCTGTGTCCCCACATTGTCAAAGTTGCTTTTGCTAGGGTCTTGCTAACACATTATCAAATAAACATTCTGTCCTTGGAGGGAAAAAATAAACAAACACTTTTTTTTCTTCAATTGTGTCTTCCTTTTCACATCATTGTAAGAACTTTATAATTTGTTTATCAGTTTCTTCCTTAAATGATGTATTTAGTTTAATTAAAAATAAATAAACACTGCCATCCAGTCGATTCCCATTGATAGCAACTCGATAGTACAGAGCAGAGCGGCCCGGAGGAGTTTTAAGACTGTATATCCTTATAGTGACAGCCTCATCTTTCTCCTGCAGAGCGGATGATGGGTTTGAACTGCCAACTCTTACCAGATTAACTCTTTACCCACTGCACCACACCACAACTCCTTAGGTTTATAAGAAAGATAAGCCAAATAAGTGTATATTAATAAAGCACATTTATTATAGATCTTTGTTAACAGAATGAAAGAAAGATGTATAACTCACTTGACCACCTTCCAACAGAACCATGCAAAATGCACACTCCCTCATATTGTGGAGCAGAACCCAATGGCATTATTTATCCTTTGGAATTTTTTCATAGATTTAATTACAAAATTGATACTACAGCTTGCATTTTATTTTGTTATAAAATATTTATGTTCCAATAAAAATTTTAATTGAAACATGATTACTTAGAGTTTTCTGTTAGGGAAAAGTAGATTTCTTTTAGATTTTTTAGATTTCTTTTAGGGGAAAGTTTTTGTTGTTGTTGTTGTTGTTGTTAAGTACCACTGAATCAGTTCCAAATCTATACAGGGTTTCCAAGAAGTGGCTGGTAGATTTGAGCTGCCAACCTTTCAGTTCAAACCAACTTGTGGTCCATTGTGTTATCCTGCACCACCACACTAGGACTCTCTTTGGGAAACCCTATTATTTTCACAAAAAATATTTTTATTTAAAAATTATTAAAAATTAAGTTATCAAATTGTGCTCATTCTATTGAGATAGGCAGTTCATAGACCTTAATTTTGTTACCATAGATTTTGAAAAAGCACATTCATGAGTGTTATTAAACAATATTTTGTAAACAAAAACTAAAGGCTGTTAAGGGAATAGCATTATCATTTCATCTCTGCCTTCTGTAAGTAGCTCAGTTGTGGATGTACACAATTTTGCAAAGTTCAAAAGTTTAGGTGACCTCTTTCCTCTATAACAGTGTATAGTAAACTGACAAAAATATTTGATCTCCAAAAAAAAAAAAAAAAACGCTCTGCAATTCTAATTTCTAATAGACATGGAATACCTATGGAGAGATTGTTTAACAAAAAACATCTAACTTTTAACACATTTACATCCTCTATCTTCTATCCTTAGGGAGTCTTGTAGTGTAGTGGGTTAGGAGTTGGGCTGCTAACTGCAATGTCAACAGTTCAAATCTACCAATTGCTCTGTGGGAGACAGATGAGGCTTTCTGCTCCGGTAAAGATTTATAACCTCAGTAACCCCACACAGGGCCACTATGAGTCAGGCACACAACCACCACCACCACCAAGTTCTATCCTTTATTGCAATATTCACTCTAGCTATTTGAATAGACACGTTGATGCTAAGTACTCTGTAGTCAGTTCTGGAGTCCTGTGTGGCACTGTGGGTTAATGTGTGGGACTGCAAAGTCTGTTTGAATCACAAGGTCTGTGGTTCAAGCTCTCCAGCTGCTCCTCGGGTCTCTGTGGGTCGAAACCGACTGGACGACACTTAACTACTACAACAACAAAGTTGATTCGGACTCATAGCGCTCCTGTACAGGGTTCCCGAGGAGCTGCTGGTGGGTTTGAACTCCCGACCGTGCAGTTCAAATCTACCTTGTGGCCCAGTACATTATCCTGAACAGATAGAGTTATTTTATATAAGTCGTACGTAGTTAACCTCACCCAGCTCTCTTTTTAGTAGTCCTGGTGTGGTGCTCTGGGTTAATCACTGGACTGCTGTAATTAAACCTTCCAGCTGCTCCAGGGTCTCTATGAATCGAAACCGATTTGATGGCACTTAACAACAGCTTCAATAGCAAGAAGATAGTATTTATAATATTTGGAGACCTACTATGATTAGGGAGTCGTGGTGTGGCACTGTGGGTTAATGCGCCAGACTGCAAAGCCGTTTGAACTGCAAAATTGGCGGTTCAAGCTCACTAGCTGCTCCTCGGAAACCCTATCTATACAAGGTCCCTATGGGTCAGCTGATTCCGATCGACTTAACAACAATGCCATTTTTAACTCAAACTCTTTTGGCAGTGTTCAGACAATCAAGTAAAACCTTGCAAAAATCAGAATGCACTTCCTAGACACCTTATTAGATCCCCAAAGGTGCAGTCATAATGTATATATTATCATTCCATTCACTCTTCTACTTTTAACAGTCAGTGGTGTCTAAATTACAGGAGTTATTACAAGAGGTCTGAACAGTCTTCAACATTTATCCCATTTTCTAAAGCGATGTCAAGTGTCAACAGGAGTTCTATACATAATTGTTGATTGAAAAACTGACACTACCACAAAGTAGGTGATGTTGCTCCACAAAATACTGGCAGTGTGTATTTCCTGACACATAATAATCTTCTCATTCTTCTTGTTAAGTGCCATTGAGTCAGTTTCAACTCATAGTGAACCTGTATAGGGTTTCCAAGGAGTGGCTGGTGAGGAGTATGAACTACTGACCTTGAAATTGAAACCCACCTTGCAGTCCAGTGTTTATCCTACAGCACCACATGGATTTCTTATTAACTCTGTAATTAATGTGTCCAGGCTTAGATATTTGGATACAGATTCACACTCTTCCTATTTTCTTTTTTTAAGTTTTTATTGTGAAGTGAGTGATAATTTACATGAGAGAACATCGGCTTTACACCATCGTGTCATTGCAATGATTACAATTTCCTCTGTAGGAATGATGATTCATTCAACACTATTTGCTTCCATTCCCTCTGGTTTTTTGTTTTTGTTTTGCTTGGGTGGGGGATGTACACAAAAACACTCAGGAATATATAATAATTCAAATAACCAAAGAGCACATTCTGCAAGCCTGCTTTCTGGCCGCCAGTTCCCAGTCACTCTCTTTCCATGAGTACAGAAATCTCAGCTGCTCCTTCTCTCCATGTCTTCATCTCTGCCTCCATCTCTGGTGTCGCTGCTTCTCTGGACAGGGTCCTGCATTCTGCTAGTGCTCTTCTCCCTTGATGGTCCTGGGGTTGCCTGTTTCTGGACTGTAAAATTAACTACCCCATGTTTTATTATAAAACGTCTCCCTTTACAGTTGTGACAGTTACAATTAGTCATGATAACAACTACTCACTATTGAATCATAAGAGTCTATACCTATCTCTTTTCACCAGACCCATCTAGACAAGATGAAAACCATTCAGTGGGGATTCTACTTTCCCCCACACATGCTGGAACTAAACTCCCTCTTAAAAACTTATAAGCCAGTCACTTAGTGCCTTTATTGCCCCCTCACTTTAGGTAGCCAATGTCCAAGTTGCCCATCCCTATCTACCCTGTATACAGAAGGGATAGGATTGATACTTGATGTGAAGACTCCCTCCCTCTCAGTTGGTATTTTGAGGAACTACATCCATAAGTATAGGTCAAGTTCATAAAATTGTAGCAATTTACACTCATTTCTTTTATCAAAAAAAAAAAAAAAAAAAGTTTTCTTATATTCCTCTAGTCGAGTTCTGATTATCAAGCCATCGAGGTTAGGTCAAATGGGTATTATCTCAAGTTTGGGCATTCTTGTGTGTCTCCCATCACTTCATATCAGCTGGATGCTTCACTCTCAGCTCTAGCCCTCTGTGGCTATGTCTATGTCCTTGTCCATGGGCTCAGGTGTCCCCAGGTCTCACCACACTTCGGACCAACCAGCCCTTCCTCTTCTCTCTCTCATCTCCAAGTAATTGGAGTCTATGGAATGTGGTTGAACTCAGCCCATTTCTTCATTGCTGCCTTTCCCCCTCTTCCACTCACCAGTAGACCAATGTGGTTGCCAGCAAGCTTACATGCCTGCTCATGTGTTCCCACACTCTTCCTATTTTCATCAGCTTCTTTTTTTAACTTACTATTAAAACAGGGGTTGCATGTGTGCATCAGTGTCACTTGGGATTTAACATATTAAAATCAAACTTTGAACTGATTTCATAAAAATTCTTTCCTTTCATTTTTTCCCCTATTTATTTTCTTTGCAATTTAGCATTGATATGTCATGGGTTATAACTGAACTATTTTTCTTTTACTTACTTCCAGTCAATTGGTATATTCTGATTATTCTTTATTTTATTTATTTATTTATTTCAGTATGTTTTACTTCTGCTGCACTCTCTTCTCATATCACCCTCCAGGTTTGGGGGCCTTATTATTTGCTATTTATATATTTCATCACTCTTCTGCTTAGTATTCTGTTTCCAGTATCTTTGCACATCTCATTGCATGAGAGATGATTTTTATTAACTACATTTCTAATTATTCCACACACTTCCCATGTTACAAATAAGTATAATGATAATAATAATAATAAAGAAAACAAAACCCTCTGTAGCCATTCTTTTGGATTGTAATAAGATACAGGCTCTTTAGTCAGTGGGACCAAGTTATACTCTAAACATATTTGCAGCCTTAATAGTAGCCATCTTCATAAAGCTCATATTTTGTTCTTTGATAACTTGCAACTCCCCAAACACACCTGATATGATCATACCTTTGTGCATAGGCACAAAACTCTTTTTATGGCTTGTAATCCACTCTCACCCATAAATAATTGCCATTCTCATCTGTTAAGGCATGCCTTAAATGTTGATTCTTCCTGAAACTGTGCCATAACAATATAGCTATAAATACAGTCTTTGTTCTATAAACCAACTACTGTATCACTTAGCATTCTATCCTGGGCTACTGCCATTTGTCTACTTGTGTTATCTATTCTTCTACACAGTAAATCCACAGTAAGCACGTTTCATTTCTCTTTTTCATCTTTATTGTTCATCTAATGTCTGTTATCTAATAAATTGTTAAGTCAATGACCAAGATATACAAACTATTCTGAGTTAGAGTTTTCACTGTTCTATTAGGCAGGCTTTTCACCTTTGTATCCAAACACCAGTTTATGGATACTAAAGAAAAGCCTCTATTATCTTTCTCTTACAGCACAGCCATTAATCAGGAAAAGGACTCTGGAAATATATGTATATATAATATATGTATAACTTCCTTGAATTTTGATAGTATCAATATGGTTTTTTATTTCTGAATTGCGTGATCAAAATCATATCATCATCCTGAAATGGGATTAAGAAGAGATGGTATTTCTTCTGCCTTCTCCTTTTTCTCCTCCTCTTCCTTCTTCTTCTTTTACATTCTTGCTAGAAAATTGAAAAAGGTTTAATCAGAACAATAAAGTAAAAGGAATAAAACTATATAAAAATAAGTTAACAACTTAGGATGTCTTTCCTATAGATGAATTCTTCACTTAATGAAGAGTCCTTATGCAGAACATTCACACTAATTCAACCTCAACAATGGATTGTAAAGGAGTTCATTTCAACGTAAGCTAAAATAATTGTAAAAGGGTTCAATATTCAAAGGCATAAGCCAGGGAGATACACTTGAGCTTATTGTATATTTTAAGAACTACACAATGCGAAGTGCTTTCTATTATAATCATGTAATGATTTGTCTTATTAAATATGAAAAGCTATGCCAGAACTTCAGATGCTCAACCAACACACACATAGAAAGCTAACACCACTTTTTCTTATTAAATGTTTTGTATTTATTTTTTAAATTGTTATAGTTGTGAATATCAGTCTTGCAAGTAGAAAATAAGAAAACATGTTTGAAACAGAATTATGAGAAGATAATATGCAAAATTTGCATTGTCCATTTCAATATGCTAAAACCACTATGGGATAAGTACTAGTTCAAATTAGTGAGCACGGTGGCTCTGTAGAATAAGCACTGGACTGCGTACCACAAGATTGACAGTTCAAGTCCTCTAGCTGCTATTTAGAAGAAAGTTGAGGCTTTCGGCTTCCTCAAAGATTTATAGCCTCAGAAACATTATACAGGATTGCTATGAGTTGAAACTAACTTAACAGCACTTAACAAAAAAAGCAACAACAACTATTTCAAACTATGAGTGCTTCAAATGTTATTTTAAACAGTAATGAAATGCAATAATCTATTAGTGTTGTTGTTGTTGTTAAGTGCTGTCAAGTCCATTCCAATGCATAGCAACCCCTACGTACAACAAAACACAGCACTGCCCATCCTGTGCCATCCACATAATTGTTGTCATGTTTTAGACTTTTGTTGCTGCCACTGCATTAATCCATCTCCTTGGTGGTCTTCCTCTTTTCCATTGACACTCCACCTTTTCAAGAATGATGTCATTCTCTTGTTAGCAGGGACCAGTCCCTCCTAACAACATGGCCAAAGTATGAAGTCTCTCCCTCCTTACATTTAGCATTACTTCTTCTGCGGCAGATTTGTTTATTCTGCTGGCAGTCCATGGTACTTTCAATATTCTTCTCCAACCTCATAATTCAAATGTGTTAATTCTTCGCCAATCTTCCTTATTCATTGTTCTACTTTCACATGCATATAGGTGATTGAAAATGGGTTGGGTCAGGCACCTTAGTCCTCAAAGTGACATTTTTTGCTCTTTAGCACTTTAAAGGAAACTTTTGCAGCAGATTTGCCTAAAATGCAATATATTTTTGGTTTATGACTTCTGCTTCTATCAGTTGTTGTTAATGCCATGGAGCCAGTTCCAATTCATACCAGCCCTATATAGAGCTTCCGGGGAGGAGCTGGTGAGTTTGAACTGCCAACCTTGCAGTTCAAATCAACCTTGTGGTCCAGTGCTTATCCTATAGCACCACACCAGAAAGTGTTAGCGGTGGCTGTGTGCTGCGTCCGGCATCGACTATTCTCCGTGACCCGCGTGGACTGATTAGACCCAAGTAGGGGCTACAGAAGATTAGAAAAAAAGGAAGACACAAGACAAAAATGAATTAAGTAAAGTTGAGATCAGGTGGGACACAGCATACTGATGGAGATAATGCAACCCAGACCAAATGCAGCAAGTTTATTTTATACACATAACAAAAGAAGGTGCTTGGGGCAAGGAAAAGAGTGCAAGAACATCTGGCTTTGTTAGTGTTTGCAGTAAGCGGTACTTTATCAAAAGAAAGTAACTTGTGAGATTAGAGCAGCTAGATGTTTGAGCAGACTGAGCTGAAGGTCATGGCTGTGTACAAGGAAAAACCTTGCAAGTTCCCTGTGCCCCGAGGTACCCCTGCAAGTTCCTCAAGGGGCAGCTTGACCTGGATGCAGCCTGAATTTCTGGACCACAACTGTTCAGTTGCAATCCTTCAGTTAAACTACCCCCAGATCAGAGACCTTCAGCTCAGTTGCTCCCAACAGTGGTGATTGTGTGCCACTGAGTCACATGGGACTCATAGTGAACACTATAGGAATTCTGAGGCTGTAAATGTTTATGGGAGTAGAAAGCCTCATCTTTCTCCCATGGAGTGACTGGTATATTCAATCTACTGACCTTGTGGTTGGCA
>NW_006408609.1:1203115-1204111 GCF_000296735.1 Chrysochloris asiatica
GTTGTAATGTTTGGCTTTATCTTCTCGTGCTGAACTTGGTAGAATTCTTCTATTTCACCCATTTCAGTTCATTAATGCCTAAGATATCAATGTTTATGCATTTCATTTCATTCTTGACAACTTCCAATTTTCTCAGATTCATACTTTGTACATTCCATGTTTCAATTACTAATGGATGTTTACAGCTCTTTCTCTTCATTTTGAGTTGTGTCCCATCAGCAAATGGATGTCTCGCAGGCTTTCCTCCCACGGGCTTTACTCCATTCACATCATGAAGGTCAACTCTACTTTGAGGAAGCAGCTATTCCTCAGTCACATTTTGAGTGCCTTCCAACCTGAGGGGCTGATTTTTTGACACTATCTCTGACAGTGTTTCTCTGCTATTCATAATGTTTTCAGTGACTAAAGTTTCGGAAGTAGTTGGCCACTCTCTCTCTTCCTAGTCTGTCTTTGCCTGGAAGCTCTACTGAAACTTGTCCACCATGGTTGACCCTGCTGGTATTTAAAATACTGGTGGAATAGGTTTCAGAATCACAACAACTAACAAGCCACCACAGTACAACAAACTGACAGATGAGTGGTAGAAAGTGTTAGTAATACCTTCTAATTCATAATTCACAAAAATTCTTCATCTAATTTATGTACAAATATTACATATTGAGAATTGCGCATATTCAAGGAATCCTGGTGTGATGCTGTGGATTAGTGCTCTGGACTGCAAAGTCAGTTTGAACTGCAAGGTCGGCAGTTCAAGTTCACAAGTCGCTCCTCAGAAAACTGATACAAGTTTGCTATGAGTTGAAACTGACTCAGTAACAACAACAGCACATGTTCAAGGTTAGACAAATATAGCTCTAAGTTTCCTTTTGTGATTTATTTGGCTTTAGGATCTATTTTAATGAATGAATTCTTCATAAAAATTTTACTGAAAAAATAATTGTTCTTTTATAATGTTTCAATGCAAATTATGTTTCTAAAGAGTATGAATATATATAA
>NW_006408609.1:1205976-1225411 GCF_000296735.1 Chrysochloris asiatica
GTTCGAAACTACCAGCCGCTCCGCGGGAGAAAGATGAGGCTTTCTACTCCCGTAAGGATTTACACCCTCGGAAACCCTGTACAGGGTCGCTATGGGTCGGCTCCGATTCGAAGGCACTTAACAACAACAACAACAAATGTTTAATATATTGCTTGTCATCATTGTTTTTAAACACAACTTTAATGAAGGAAAGGGTTGTAAATTAGTTCATGGTATGTTACACTGAAAAATAGAATATGGAAATAGCATTTTAAGAATGAAAAAAACTGACCAACAGATATCCTTATGAATTTGTTTAACTCATCTAACTTTAGTTGAGTTGGTGGTTTGAACCTATGAGTTTTTGCTTTAAAGAAATATTTGTCATTCTTTATAATCCAGGAAATCCAGGGTGTTGTGAAAGGTTAAATTGTTGACTAGTAACTGAAAGGTTCTTAATTCAAATCTACTCAGGAACGATTCAGAAGAAAGTGGTTTGCTTCTAAAAGAACACATCATTACAAATTCTTTGAAACAGTTCTATGCTGCACTCATTGGGACACTATATATTGGAATCAACTCAATGACAACTAACAACAACAGTTTGCAATTATTTTATAATTTTTAGTATTGTTGTTGTTATTAAGTGTCATTTTGTTGGTTCCAACCCATAGCAAACCTGTAGAGCATTTTTGAGGAGCAGCTGGTAGGTTCGAACTACCAACCTTGTAGTTGGCAAGCCAGTGCTTATCATACAATGCCATGCCAGGAGTCCATATTTTTTAGTAGACAAGTTTTATTTGCTTAAATTACTTTTAAAGATTATTTAATGGCAGTGTTACTAAGCAATGTATGTCACTGACTAGATACTCATTTTCAAGTTTTTTCATAGCCTAAGTCAAACAACAAGCTGTGTTTTCCCTACAGTTAATTGAGGATACTATATTTGAAACCTCTTTTTTAGGACAAGGGAATCTGTATTGAAAAATAAATCAATTTCTTATGCTAAATATACATATATTTAAAGTAGGTGTTTTAAAAGATGACCATCAGTACAATGAAATAGGGAGCAAAAAAAAAAATGATACAAATGTTGAATTTATGATTAAATAGATTAAATGACTATAATAAATGAATTTTTGTTTTTTGTATTTCATACATTGACCTATATCCACCTGTTGTTAGGTACCATTGAGTCAGTTCTGACTCTTAGCATCCCTGTGTACAACAGAAAGAAACACTGTCCACTCCTAAGCAATGTTTATTTTCGTTGTTATGTTTGAGCCCACTTTTGCTGACTCTGTGTTACTCCAGCTCATTGGGTCTTCCTCTTTTTTGCTTACCCTTCACTTTACCAAACATAATGTCCTTCTCCAGGGACTGATCTCTCCTGGCAACATATCCAAAGTAAGGGAGATGAAATTTTGTCATCCTCGCTTCTAATGAGCATTCTAACTGTACTTCTCCCAACACACATTTGTTTGTTCTTTTGGTAATCCATGATATCTTCAGTATTCTTCACCAACATCATAATTTGAATACATTGATTCTTCTATGGTCCTCCTTATTCATTGTCCAACTTTCACATGTATAAAGTGATTGAAAATACAGGTTGAGTCAGCACGTATTTGTCCTCAAAGTAATATATATTTATTCTTTGACACTTTAAAGAGGTCTTTTGCAGCAGATTTACCTAATGCAATGTGTCTTTTGGTTTCTGAACTATTGCTTACATAAGTGTTCAAGGACTCAAGCAAAATGAAATCTTTTACAATTTCAATCTTTTCTTCATTTATAATGATATTATTTATTGGTCCAGTTGTGATGATTTTTGTTGTTGTTTTTAATTGAGGTGCAATCCATATTGAAAGCTGTAATCTGATCTTCATCAGCAAATATTTCAAGTTCTTTAGGGTGTGTCATCTGCATATCATAGGTTATTAATGAACCTTCCTGCAATCCTGAGGCCAATGATATTCTTCATATAATCTGGCTTTTCAGATTATTCACTTAGCATACAGAATGAACAAGTATGGTGAAAGGATACAGCCTTGACACACACATTTCTGATTTTAAATCATTCAGTATCTCCTGGTTCTATTCAAATGACTGTCATGAGCACAATTAAAAGTTATGGAATGCCCATTCTTTGAAATTATATCCATAGTTTGCTATGAACCACACAGTCATATGCCTTTGCATAGCCAGTATAGCACAAATAGATATCTTTCTGCTGTCCTCTCTTTTCAGCCAAGATCCATCTTATGTCAGCAATGCTGTCACTAGCTTCATGTTTTCTGAATCCTTAAATTTCTGACAGCTACCCATCAACGTACTGCTGCAATTGCTTTGAATTATTCTCAGCAAAACTTTACTTGCAGGGCAGGGCTTGATGACAGCTAGGGTGGAGGTGCAGTGGGGTTTGCCTTCAGCCATGCCATTGAGTGCCAGACAAAGCAGATCCAGGGCAGAGCTCCGGGGCTCAGAACCACAGAGATATGAATATTTTTAAAGTTTGAAGGCTTATAGATAGTGGAGCTTGGAGCTGAAGTAGGAAATCACGTTCTTTTGAATCTGCCGGGCTCGGAGGCTTGGAGCCAACATTTTGGGTAAGACCAAACGGCAAGAACAAGTGGGGGAGCAAAAACACCATAGAAAAATGCCGTGGGAACCTTGGAGCAAAGGTGGGCAATACACTTTTTCAGTTTTGCTTTATTCCAATTTTATTTTTTCTCTTTTGGTATCTGGTCATTGGCACCCCCACTGTTTGCACACTTCCATTCTGGTAACTAGAGGGGGAGCCTGAGCAAGTGGACACCCCCCCACCCTCACCACTGTTGGGTTCTTCTGCCACGCATGTGCACAAGAGCAGGCCCTGAACATTTTTTGTTTGTTTGTTTTTTAATACGAGAAAGGGCAGGACAGGGCTGTAGAGAGGGAAAGAGAGTTTAGAAACAAAACAGGCCGAAAATTAAATTAAAGCCTGAGATATAGCATAACAACCAACAGTGGCATCTTGAAATCTCTCAGGCAGCTTTGAAAGCAAGAAGTTGAAGAGAGGACATTAAATTCATACTCATATTAGGCTACAGATTTTTCTTCTTCTTCTTCTTCTTCTTCTCTCTCTCCTCTCCCTTTCCTGTGATTATAGACTGCAGTATTCAGTCTAGTTTTTGTTGTTGCTGTTTTTAGTCTTTTTTTTTTCTTTCCCCATTTTTTTTTCACTGGTGTTTTTTGCTGTTATATGTTCCCCCTTCTGCCTTTGGAGGACTCTTTGTCTCCCTATATTACCCAAGAAGAGCCAGCAACTGCTGCAATATAGCCAAACCACAATCACACTCTATAAAACACCAAAACCCAGGCAAGAAACAATACCAACTGCCATATACCAAGGAAACAGACAACACCTGTGAAAGTTACTCTGTGTTAAGCAATAAGAAGAGTGAAAAGGGAAGACCAAATCCCGATCACATCTTCCTGGAAGCAATCAGAAAGCATAAAAAATTACCAAAACACATACTCAACTAAGTATTAAAGCCACAAAACTTTACTTGCATGTAATATTATTGATATCATTCAATGATTTCTGCATTCTGTTGGTCATCTCTCTGGAATATGTACAAATATGGATTTCTTCTAATCTGTTGCCCAGATAGCTGTCCTCCCAATTCTTTGACATAACTGAGAACACACCCAATACTGCATCAGTTTGTTGAAAGATTTCAACTTGAATTCTATGTATTCCTGGGACCTTGTTTGTCACCAATACCGTCACTGCTGTTAAGTGCCGTCAAGTCAGTTCTGACCCATAGAAACTACTGTATAGGGTTTCTAAGGAGCGGCTGTTGAGTTTGAACTTCTGATCTTGTAGTTAAAACTGACTTCGCAGTCCGGTGCATTAACCCACAGCACCACAACAACTTTTCAGTTATTCCTTTAGTATCATCTGCTCTTGATCAGATGCTATCTCTTGAAATGATTGAACACTGACCAATTATTTTTGGTACAGTGACTCTCTATATTCCTTACATCATCTCCTGATGTTTCCTGGATCATTCAATAGTTTACTCATGTTGTTGTTGTTAAGTGCCGTCGAGTTGGTTCCGACCCATAGCAACCCTGAACAAGGTTTCCGAGGCTGTAAATCTTGACGGGAGCAGAAAGTCTCATCTTTCTCCCACGGAGCAGCTGGTAGTTTCAAACTGTTGATCTTGCGGTTCACAGCCCGATTCGTAACCACTATGCTACCAGAGCTCCTTATTTTACCCACAGAATCCTTCAAGATAGAGCCTAAGGTTTGAATTTTTTCTTTTTTCAGATATTTCAGCTTGAGAAATGCTGAGCATGTTCTCCCCTTTTCATTTTATAACTCCAAGTCTTTACATGTTTCAATATAATACTTTATTTGTGTACTCAAGCTCCTTTTGATACTTTTTGTTCCATTCTTTTACTTTCTCATTTTTTTCCAATTGCTTTAACTTCTCTACACACCAGATAAAAATTTCAGAGTCTCTTATGACATCTATTTTGGTCTTTTCTTTCCTCTCTTTTTAATTACCTTTTGCTTACTTTATGTATGATGTTCTTGATGTCATCCCACAACTCTTCTAGTCTTTAGTCATTAGTGTCTAATGCATCAAATCTGTTCTCAAGATGGTGTCTAAATTCAGGTGGGGTATTCAAAGTTATATTTTGACTCTAGTGCAGTTCTTAAATTTTCTTCAGCTTCAACCTGAACTTGAATATGAGCAATTGAGCATCTGTTCCACAGTAGACCCCTATCCCTGAACTGGATGATGATATTGAACTTCTCCATCATGTCTTCCCACAGATTTAAGGTTTTATTAGGTGCCATCAAGTTGATTTCAACTCGTAGCAATTCTATGCACAACAGAACAAAACATTGCCTCATCCTGTGCCAACCTCATAATCAGTGATGCTTGAGCCCATTGTTTTTGCCACTGTGCCAATCCAGCTCGTTCGAGTCTCCCTCTTTTTTACTGACCCTCTACTTTACCAAGTAGCATAGTTTTATGATGACCTTCTCCAGGGACTGGTCCCTCTTTATAATACCTCCAAAGTATGAGAGCTGAAGTCTCACCACTATAATTTCTAAGGGGCATTCTGGCTGTACTTCTTCCAACACAGATTTGTTTGTTCTAGCAATCCTCGGTACTTTTAATATTCTTCTACACACCATAACTCAAATTCATCAGTTCTTCTACAATCTTCCTTATTAATTTTATAACTTTTAAATCATATGATTATCTGATATAAAATGGCTGACGTCAATCTATTTCAACTCACTAATACCTTAGGATATTGATTTTTAAAATATGTGTTTCATTTTATTTTGGATGCCTTCCAATTCCCCTAGATTCATACTCCATACATTCCATGTTCTGATTATTAATGGAAGTTTGCAGTTGTTTAAATGTTCTCATTTTGTATTGTGCCCCATCAACAAATGAAGGCTTCAAAAGCTGTGTCACTAAGGTCAACTCTACTTTGAGGGGACAGTTTTTCTCCAATCACATTTTGAGTTCCTTCATCTTGAGGGGTTCATCTTCGCCACCACATCAGGTAATATTCTGCTGCTATCCAGAAGTGGTCCAACCCTCCGTCTTTCTTAGTCTGGAAGCTCTGATGAAACCTGTACACTACAGGTGTCCCTGTTGGTATTTAAAATGTCAGTGCTATGGTTTCCAGCATCATAGCAACACACAGCCACCACATTAAAAGAAACTGAGAGACGAGTGGTGGATCTATATCATACTATAGTGCAAATTAGGAAAATATATCTAACTATTTAGTGAAATAATTAGATAATTACAAATGACATTTACTTTTAAAGTTATTTGATATATTTGAAAATCTCAAATCTATCAAATAGAAATAAGAAATGAAACAGCACCATAACAATATTTTCTTTGAAAAGTAAATCAGAGATAACTCAAGATGCAATTTTTGGAAAATTATTTATTTAATATTTCTATGAGCAATAATTTTTATTTGTTAATATGACAAACTTTTCATATTATTGCTTTCTATGAAAAACTATATTGCAACTTTAGTCATCCTATGAGCAGAGACAAGTACTTTATAATAGTCAATTGTGTGATAAATTAGATTTAAATTTTGAGCCCTAAAACTTACATGCCTAGGTTCCCTATTTTTAATTTTTATTTTATATAAATAACACCTTATTGGCCTTTAATAGCAAAAGTCACAGTTATATATATATATCAAACATATAAAATAGAAACAAATAATGGGGAAAATTTTAATAGTATTCAATTTTAAAATAAAACAAATTTTTGCTTGTCTCTAAAGAGTCTTGAAATAGCAAACTGTGTAGTAAACTAATATAGGTAAGTCACGGAAACACACTTCACCTGCATAGTTTTAGAATTCCACTAGAGGGCAACATTTACCAAGATTTTTGTCCATTTGCAGTTTCATGGGTAAAAATCTAGTTTTATTCGTTTTCATGATTAAATGTCATTGATTTAATATTTAAGATCATTTGATTTAGTATTAATTGTTATCTTTATGATGGACATGTGTTTGTGAGTGAATACTCTAAGTTATAAAAGACCATATGTGAATCATACTCTGGGTGTTATTCCATCAGAATTTTTATTAATTACAAGCAACACTTATTCCTCGGTTGCCATAATTTCCAGAATACAAAATGACACCACATTTTAAAATGTATTCTTTTCTATATAATAAGTTTTTTTTGTCTTAAATTGAAAATATGCATTAACACTTTTGTAAAAAAGAAAAATAAAAGGAAAACCAGGGGAGATATTGATAAAAATTGTGAAAATAAATTTTGAAGAAATAAAAATTTTATACATTTTCAGGGACCATTTTAACTATGACCAGGAATGTCCAATGAACACTTACTATTCTTTGCTGAGAAAGTAAATCTGTCCAAAGTGTGCAGCGTCACCATATTCTTAAAATCTTCTTAAACATTATAATGTCAAATGTGTGTCCTCCCCAATCTTGTACTTCTCTACCTATATTAATAGTTATTTAAAAATATACTCTGAGTAAATGAGTGGTTGTCACTTAGTCACCGACAATGGAAGGAACACAATGATTTCTGTCTGCTTTTGTTTTTGAGTTTTGTTAGGGGGGCAAAGCTACGTTAAGATGGGAAAAGAGGTACAAAGCTAGCTTTTGAAAAATGATTATGTAGATCTTTATGGAAACATAATTAGAAACAAAAATACACAGTAGTGTACTTAATTCTCTTTGATAGTCATTTACAGGAAAATATGTCAAATTGGGAGTGTGGTGATTCTCTAGGATAAGCACTGGACTGTGAATCACAAGGTTAGCAGTTTGAGTCCACCAGCTGCTGTGAAAGAAAGATAAGACTTTCTGCTCTGAAAAAGATTTAAAGCCTCTGAAACCCTACACAAGTTGCAAACGACTCAATGACACTTAATAACATCTTAAATGACACAGATAGGAAGACAGTTGCCATTGAGTCATCTCTGTCTGATTTTGACCTAATACACAACTGAAGGACACACTTCCTAGTCCTGCTTTGTCCTCATGATCAGCATGTGTTTGAATCTATTGTTGCAGCTATTGTGTCAACCCATTTTACCAAGGTCTCCCTGGCCCTCGCTAGGCCTCTGCTTCACTACACATGGTGTCCTCATCTAGCAATTGATACCTTCAGATGATGAGTCCAAAGCAAATATGTTGAACAATATTCAGTTGAGATGCAGAAGGTTTTCATTGCTTGATATTCTGAACTAGAATATCAAATCTTTCTTAGTCTGACTGAAACTGGAAGCTCCACTGCAATCTGTCCACTGAGAACACTGAAATATCAGTGGCATAAATCCTGCACGGTAGTGTGGTGGCTTTGCACAGTAAAGCATGGACTGTGAGCCACAAGGTTGGCAGTTTGAGCCCACCAGCCACTCCACTTGAGAAAGATGAGGCTTTCTGTTCCCACAAAGAGCAGAACAAAGCCTTGGAAACCCTGTATGGGGTTGCTATTAGTTGAAACCAACTCAAAGGTACTTTAAAATAGCTACAAACAAAAAGCCCAGCATCACAACAACACACAAACCACCACAATGTGATAAACTGATAAATGTGTAATGGAGATATCAAATCACCAGGGCATACATGTAACTTGGAGTCCTGGTATGGCACTGTGGATTAATGCACTGGACTGCAAAGTTGGTTTAAACCATAAGATTAGTGTTTCAAGCTCACTGGCTGCTCCTTGGAAACTCTATACAGGGTCGGAACTGACTGATGGCACTTAACAACAACATATAACTTACTGTAATAAAATGACAATTTTTCAGTTTATTTTTGTTTGCTAATATAAAGATATATTTACATAAAATGACACATGCTAGTATGCAATAAAATAAAAAACAAGAATTTATTTTTCACTCTTTTCACAGTGCCACCTTGATAAATAACCATTCATGTCATACTTTTTATATACATAGGTGGATGAAAACTAGACAAGATTTTAAGTACTTCACAGATATGTTATTCAATACTCTCACATCTCCTTATTATAAACCTATTTTAAAGATGAGAAAACTAACTTATTGATATTGAAAAATAGATCACTGGAAGAATAAATTGTTGTCTAAATTTAAATATGCAGTACTGAGGGCACTGTAGGATAAGCAATGGACTCTGAACCACATGACCAGCAGTTCAACCCTACAAGCCATGCCACAGGAGAAAAATGAAGCTCCATGAAGATATATAGCCCAGAAAATCCTTCACATGGTCACTGAGTCAAAACTGACTGGACAACCCCAAACAACAAAAACAACAAATTGGAATATGTAGAAAACAATTAAAAATAAATAAAATACTAGCTCTCAATGCTACCACTAAAATTAAGAAACACAATTTTGGAAAATTTTTAAATTATGCCATTTGAACTTTTTACACTTAGAAAACATTGATTTATTCTTAACAATGGATAATGGAATCCAGCACCTTTGAATAAAACCTTCCTTCAGGTTGTCTTCATTTTTTGTTAGCTTTGATGAATACATTCCTAATACCAAAATGTATAACATCCCCATTTTCATTCTATAACCATAATTTGTACTGTTGCTTAGCCTTAGGCCAGTATTTAAATAGATTATGCCCATGTTAACAGGGTTTAATTTTTGAGATTTTAATTTTAATTAACTCCTTGCATTTCTAGATCTCTTCAAAGATATATTTTTCAAGAATGCCATATGTATTCCCTGAGCACACTTGTAAATTCCTGTCTGTTACCTTTGTACTTAGAAGGCAATTGGTAGGGCACACTTCTAATAAGTATTTTTTCCCCATCTGTCTCTAAGCAAGTGTGTTTTACTGTGGGAAGACAGAATGGTAAGGATTTCTGTCTTGAATATTATTTTTCTTTCTGGTACATATTACTATGAGATTATTTTATTTTATTTATTTGTTTACATAGTAATTAAACAATTCATGTTCCAAACATTATTTTACTCTGTTGGAATTACAATATTATAAAATAAAATCTGACTATTTAGAGATTACGTACTAATTGGGAAGAAAAGAAACAATAGCAATCCAATATCAATGTAATGTTGGACAGTAACATTGGAAAAACTACATAAACAAGGTGTAGGGGTTGTGGGTCAAGAGTAAGTGGTGCTGTTATTTTATGTAGGGTGCTTAACAAATTCTCAGGTAATGTGAATGTATGAGGTATGAGGATATCTGAGTTCCAAGACAAAGATACTAAGAGTGACTATTTTCTATCAGCTATTCCTGGATCGCTTGTTTCTTTTCGATTTCTGGCTTCAAGTATCCATTTAAGGAAAGTCTGTTTGTTTCTCCGTTGTATTTTTAATCAAGTTTTTTGTTATTTTGTTCTTGTACAGTTCTTTATGAAAGCCAATCACGTGAATGTGAAATCGGCTTTGTAGATTTGAAGAAAGAAATCTTTCTTCTCTATCATGACCTCTACAATTTTTCCTTTGTTATTTTCAGTTTTGTTTCGTGTGAATTTTTCACACTTAAGTAGTGTAGTGGTTACAAGTCGGGCTGTTAACCTCAAGGTCAGTAGTTAGAAACGACCAGCGGTTCTGTGGGAGAAAGATGAGACTTTCTGCTCTCATAAAGCTTTACATCTTCAGAAACCCTATACCGAGTTGCTATGAGTGGGAACCCACAGCACACAACTACCATCACCAAGTATCCTTATATGGCACTGTTGCATAAGCACTGTACTGCTAGCCACAGGTTGGCAGTTCAAACCCACTAGCAGCTCCCTGGAAACCCTATACAGGGTCGCTATGAGTCAGAACTGATTCGATGGTGCTTAACAAAGACAGCAAGTAATCCTGCATCTGTATTAAATGCATTTGTTTTTTGGTTTTTAATCTTCTAATGCTCTGGTAGCATAGTGGTTACGAATCGGGCTGCTAACCTCAAGGTTGGCAGTTCGAAACTACCAGCAGTTCCGTGGGAGAAAGATGAGTCGTTCGGTTCCCATAAAGATTTACAGCCTCGGAAACCCTGTGCAGGCTCACTATGAGTCGGAAGCAACTCCACGGTACTTAACAACAACAACAAAATGCTTCAATAGTGTTCTTCCCCCCCCCCCCCAATATTTTTAGTTTTACTCTGTCAGTTCATGTCTTTTTTTTTTTTCTTAAAATATTTCTTTCTCTTCCTTTGTTCTTTTTTTCTTACTTTTTTAGTCAATGAATTTTTTCTTGAAGGCCTTTTGTTCTGTTTTAAACAAAAAAATAAAACTTCATTTGGACTAAACATATTATTTATATAAAGAATCCATTTTATATAATTTCATGGTCTATATATAGTCAACCAGCCACTCCTCAGAAGAAAGATGAAACTGCCTACTTAAAAATTTATAGTCTCAAAAACCATATATAGGATTTATAGACCTTAGAAGTCAGAGTCAAATCGATGGCAGTGAGGTTATTTGTTTTTCATTTTTGCTATAGTCTTTATATGAGTTTTCTGTATGTTTCATTTCTAAATTGTTTTTGCTTTTCCAGAGTTTTATATGTTTTGCTTTGCTTTGTTTTCCACTTAATGTCTTCTTTATGTTTTGTGTACATGACTACCTGTTTACTGAAATAAATTAAGGCACAGCACGTACATTGATACTGATTTATTAGACGGATAGTGTGGAGGTGTAGGATAAGCTCTGAACTGCTGACAACAAGGTAGGTGGTTTAAACCCACCAGCAGCTCTTCTGAGACCCTATGAGTCTAAACTGACTCAATTTAAGCTTGATAGATGCACAGAGTATAAATTAAGGAGGGGCAAGAGATCTCTTGAACCACGTGTAATTATATATGCGTGAGTGTATATATACACACACACTAGGGAGGGCTTCAAAACGTTAATGGAAAATAATGAAGACCCCTCTTATATGCACAAATAAGTGTGCATGTAGGTAGATAAATATGTTTGTTTATATAGATTTGCTTCAGAAAGTTCAAGAAAATTTCCCATTATCCTCTAGTTTCATTTTCCACAAAAATCTAAATATACACACACTTGTATATGATTTATTTCCCAGTAAGAAATAAAAAGCTGTTGAAGGTTTTTCCTAGTGAATAATTTGGTCATACATACATTTTAAGAAAAGGTCTAAACTAAGTCTAGCACCTGAACTAAGAATAAATATGAAAATAGTAAGGTTTTCAAGTAGTATTCAAAATTTCTTTTCACCAAAACCACATTGATTCTTTATACTTTTTCCCCAAGGGAGACCATTTCAAACAGCAACAGACTTGTTAGATGAGTTTCCAAATTCTTTTAGCATGTGAATGTTCTTGTTAATTTCCTTCAAGAGAATTTGGACTCATGGTGACCCCACGTGCACATAGTAGAACTGCTCCTTAAGCATTCAGGTCTGTGTCCCAATGGAAACAAATTATCATGCCTGTCTTCAAAGACTCCTCTGGGTAAGTTTGAATCACCATCCTATCCATTCTAGTAGTTGTATACTTGACCATTTTCATCACTCAGATAGTCCCAACATATTAACAATTCCTTTGAAATTTCCAGTATGGAAAATCACTATATGTAAAAATAATCTTATGGATACTATATTGCAACTCCACACACTGGGAATAGTGATTTAATAAAATGGTTGGAGAGATAAGATTTCACTAATAAGAAAAAAACAAAAACATTCTACATATAGCTAGCAGAAAACTATATTTATGCAAAACCAGCATAGAATCCATATCTTAATAAACTCTTAAGTTTGTAGAGTAGAAACTAAACCTTTGTCTAAAACTCAAAAGCATTATTTGTTTCATTGACATTGTAGTTGTTGTTAAGTGTCATCGAGTTGATTCTGACCCATAGTGAATGTGCATAGGGCTTCCAAGGAGCAGTTGGTGAGCTTGAACCAGCGACCTTGCAGTTTAAACAACTTTGAAATCTGATGCATTAGCCCACAGTGCCACACCAGGACTCCATTAGACAACCCTATTTCTGATAAACAAATAATAATTCTAGATATTGTGTGAAATTCTTATTAATGTCATTCCATTTTTAAAATACAGATGCTGTATATACAAAGTCATATTATGACACAGATAAATACATATTTTTAAAATCCTGTAACTATCATTGTTTTCTCTTGACAAGTACTATAAAGTTTATTTTTAATTTTGTCTATATTCTCACCTACAAAATACTTTAGTATTTACATATATTGTACATTTTCAGATTAATATTTTGTTCATTAATAATATATGTAAGACCATATAAAATTACTTAAATATATTGAATATTAAGTTTACAGTCATTTGTTCTTAATTATTATTTATTGATAGGGAGGACAATTCTGACCTTGTAGTTTCAAGGGTAAATCTTACTGACTTAAGCAAAAGTTATTCACAAGCTTCCAAGGACAGATGTTGATCCACCACAAATTAAACCCGATTTTCTTGTCACTTTATACATGGCACTAAAATTTAGTGGGTTTTTTTTTTTTAAATCCTAATTTGTAGCATATTTTATTAGATTGTTGTTGTTGTTAAGTACTCTTGAGTTGATTCTGACTCATAGTGCGGTGAATAGGGTTTCCAATGAGTGACTGATGGATTTGAACTGCCTACCTTGCAACTAGCAATCCTGTGCTTATCCTACAGCACCACATGTATGGAATTACATTAATTGTTTCTGCTGGGTAATTTGTTGTTGTTATTGTTAAGTGCCAATGAGCCATTTCCAAATTATAGAAACCTTGTATATGGTTTCCAAAGAGCAGTCGGTGGGTTTGAACAGTTGACCTTGTGGTTTGCAGTCCAGTGCTGATCCTACAGTGCCTTTCCAGGAGTCCACTGGCTAACTGTCATTGTTGTTAAGTGCTGTCAAGTTGATTCCAACCCATAGCAACCCTGTGTAGGGAGGGTTTCCGAGGAGCAGCTGGTGAGCTTGAATTGCCAGCCTTGAAGTTCAAACTAACTGCAATCCAGCGTATAACTCACAGCGCCACACCAGGACTTCTCTCTCATGATTGTTGTTGTTGTTGTTAAGTGCTGTCGAGTCGGTTCCAACCCATAGCGACCCTGAACAGGGTTTCCGAGGATGTAATCTTTACGGGAGCAGAAAGCCTTATCTTTCTCCCGGAGAGCAGCTGGTAGTTTTGAACTGCTGTGCAGCCCGATTCATAACCACTGCGCTACCAGAGCTCCTTATGATTAGGCAATGGTGAAACAACCCAAGGATATCAAGCCAGTGCATTATTTTTAAGCAAAAGGATTTTTGGTCCCAAGCAATAACGTTTAAAGAATATATCACATGGTTTGACTTTTAGATGGCCTTTTAGGTCTCTTAAAAATAATGCTATAGAAAATTTTACTTTGGCTTCATTGTTTTGAGGGTGTCTTATTCGCTTTGTTAGTTATGGTTGTTTTATGGATAAGTGGAAACCAGGAAGTATGACATTAAAGATATCCATCACCAGGAGATTTTGATCTTCTACATGGCATTTGAACTGTCTATCTTCATATGTATATTTCTACTAATAGAAGGTGAACTGAGTCTACAACCAACCAACACTAAACTCGGCTAAAACTAGGGGCTTCAAAAAGTAATTGAAAACTTTCATTATGTTTTAATTCAATTTGTCCATGGATGTTTTGAAGTCGCCTTATATGGTTATGCCCTGTTAAATTGTTCTGTAAATATTCTAATAATATATCAATTTTTGAGGAAAAAAAGTCTTTCTCCATTTGGAGACCACGAGAAAGGGACAGAGAACAATAAATAACATTTTTTTTTCTTGCACACTGCTTCAACTAAGATTATTCAAAAATCAAAGTACAGCAGAATAGGGAATCTTTTAACTGATCAAAGCCTAAATAACTTTTTCATACATATTGAAAGTTTTTCATTCAAGAATTGATTTTGATCTTATTTATGCAGATATAGACAAATATAGATATTTTGATTTTAAGTTAATTTTAAACATTTTTATATTTTTCTTTCAAATAAAAAAATACAATATTATTTTCATTGTTATTAAGTAAAAGTTGTTGTTGTTGCTGTATGACATTGAGTCAACAGCCCCTACATACACACACCCACACACCCACACACACACACACACAAACGCAAACACCGCAGACCCATAGTAATCCCATATAAAAGCAAATCGATTGTAGATATAAATCTTTCTAGTTCAGATGAGGTACTTGTTATGCAACTCATTTTAACCTCTCAGCTGCCTCATGTTTTCAGTGGCTGAATTTTTTTATATTTGCTTAATTTTAGATAGTTGAAAATTATGCTACTTTTATAACCACTAGGAAATTATTGTTTCCATTTTTTTTTTTATTGTAAGGAACATAAACATGATGATCATTTCACATTATTAAAATATCTCAACTTCTATGTCTTGAAAATGAATTGAATATATTCAAATAAAATATTCTATATTTGAACTCAGACATTAATTCAGTAATGTAAGAGTTAAGTTCTTTAAATTATTCACTAGTCTCAGACATGCTTTGGAAGTCCTATACAAGGTGACTATGAGTCCGAACCAACTTAATAGCACTAAACAACAGCAACCATGTTGTTGTTGTTGTTAGGTGCCATCGAGTTGGTACTGACTCATAGTGACCCTAGGTACAACAGAACGCAACACTGCCTGGTCATGGGCCAACCTAACAATTTTTGCAATGCTTGAGCCCATTGATGATGCCACTTTGCCAATCCATCTCGGTGGGGGTCTTAATCTTTTTCTCTGACCCTCCACCTTACCAGACATGATAACCTACTCAGTGACTGGTCCCTCCTGACAATATGTCCGAAGTATGAGAGACGAAGTTTGGCCATCCTGGCCTCCAAGGAGCAGCACTCTGGCTGTACTTCTTCCAACACAGATTTTTGGTTCTGTATTGGGTTTCCAAGGAACAGCTGTTGCGTTTGAACCACCAAACTTGTAGTTCAAATAGATCTTGTAGTCCAGGGCTTTATCGCATGGGCAGTGCCACACCAGGACTTCAGAAATTTATAATAGAATCAAATTAAATTAGTGATCTCTCAAAAATTATAATAGAGATAACAAATTTAGTTTGAATCAGAGGAAAGTTGAAATGAGCTAGACATATTTTTTAAATAATTCAATTTGTTGTAATAAAGAACTATACATTTCCATACCATCTATATAATGAAAGAATTTATGTTATCTCATTGTATCTGAAACTCTCGTTCATTCAGACATCATTTTTTATAACAAATGCTTAATTAGCATATTACATAGCAGTCACCCCTCTCAAGCCTCTGTATGGTAAGATGAAATAAGCTTCTCCCTGAGGGACTACACGATCTAATGTAAAAGTCAAGGGCAGCCATTGCAGCAATACATGCATATACAAGCAAGGGTTTTTCCCCCAATATACTTTGTCCCTTTGTATCACTTGGTCCAGTAGAACACATAAGTAACAAATTCCATGCATACTAAGGCTTTTCAAATCACAGGAGACCATATTCTAAATTACCCCTATTGCCATCGCGTCTATTCCATCTCATAGTAATCCTAAATAAGACTGCCAAGACCATATATCTCATATTTCTTTTTAACTTCGTCTTTCCCTGGCGGAACAGTTGTTGGCCTTGAACTGCTAAACTTTTGCTTATCAGCCCCACACCAAACGCTGAGAGTACTACACTAAATGAATGCTTCTAAATTATGAAAACATTCTTTTTTGTAAATTTCAGCATGTTATTGGAATTGTTATAACTGTGTTGCTCACTATATATTTGTCTGAACTATTATTTGAATCATTTATTTAATAAATAGGCTTTGTTATTATTTCAAGTGGTAACTAGCATAATCTTTAAATCCACAGTAATCAGTAACTTCTTTCCAAATACTCTATTTTGTAAGTATATTGAATCAAAAGCTGTGAATTTTTTACTTAAGGGACTAGCTTTGTTGAGGTACTGGTATCTGAATGCTTTTAAAAAAAATGACTAGAACTTTATCAGGCAGAAATGAACAGTACAGTGCTTCACCAACACTTTGAGTATAGAGTTGTCCTTTGATATCTATGGATGATTGCTTCCAAGACCCCCAAACCAAATCTGTGAATTCTCAAATTCATTATAAAATAGCAAAATATTTGCATATAACCTATGCACAACACATCTTCCTGTATACTTTAAATCATCTCTAGATTACTTATAATGACAAATACAATGTAGATGCTATGTGACTAGTACTTTACAATCCCTGTTAGTTTTTAAGGGATGGTATTGACTACTAATTGCTTTTTTTTTCCCCCGCAAATATTTTTGATCCATTGTTGGTCGAATCTGTGGATGCGGAATCAAAGGACTTACTACGTATATCATCCCACTCTACAGAAAAGAACTCTAAGGCTCAAAAAGAGCAATTACTTGATCAATCCCTATGATTCACTAAGACTAAATAATTATTCAGCTCAGTTTACCTGATTAAGGTCAGAACTGTTTCTACCATCAGAGAACAGTGTCTTTCACACTCCTCATTTGCTCCTCACTTCCCTTGCTCTTTGTTGTTGTTAAGTGCCATCCAGTCGATTCCGATCCATAGCAACCCTGTATAGTGTTTCCAAGGAGCAGCTGGTGGTATTAGTGAATTAACAATGTTCCAGTATTCAATTCAGCTCAACCATGTGCACTTCTCTGCATTACCCATGTATGAGGTATTTATCACCATGCCAAGGATGATGCAGTGGCATTATACATATATCCATCTATTTCAAGCTTTCCAGCCATTTCATTTCCCAGAGCAGGAACACTGTTTCATTCAAAACCTTCACTCTTTCTTTTTTCCTTTTCTCCTTCCTTCCTTCCATTCCTTCTCTCTCTTTTCTTTTTTTTTTTGTCTACAAAATAGGATTTGCCTTCTCAACATAATATTGAAATACTTTAGAAGACTAAATAGAAAAAAAATAGTGCTACATTTCTCCTAGAGTTTAAAAAGAAATCCAGTTCAATTTGCAGACTCCATGACTTTAAATATGAATATGAGGTTAAAAAGTCTGAACATGATTCTGAAATATTTGGTCTCATTGCCAAATATGTTTTTGTAAACGTAACTCCCTCTTTTCTACCAGAGGATACAGCTCATTTAGTGTACTAATAGGGCAGAAACTAAGCTATGACAACACACAACTCAAAATACCTTGTGTCAAACCAGGTAGATGTTCCTATATCTGGCAGCACAGTGTGTTACATGTTGGGCTGCTAACTACAAGGTCAGTAGTTCAAATCCACTAGCTTCTCTGCAGAAGAAAGATAAGATTTTCTGCTCCTGTAAAAGAAGTATGAGCTCAGAAACACTACAGAGTTGGAACTAACTTGATGGCATACAGCAGCAGCAGTGAGGTCCTCTGAAGTTGGTAGGCAGAGTAGAGTGAGGAAGCAGCTCTGTTTTAAAGATCTAAGATTCTCATGACACCCGTCAGTTTGCTCCACTATCCCCTGACTTAGTGTGTTCTAGCCATATTGTGCTTCTAGGGAAGCGGGAAAAGAGGACATATCAATTTATTTTAAGTAAGACATAGGAAGTTGTATACATGATTTCTAAACACATTCCTTTGGCAAGGACACAGTCATCTGCCCCATCCAGCTGCAAAGGAGACTGACAACTTTCTAGCTGAGCTGCCAAAGACTAAGTTAAAGTAATTGTTATGAATGAAGGAACAAATGGGTCTGGAGAGGCAATTAGCATAACTAGTCAAACTCTGCTTCTCAAATACATCATGGACATTATTTCCCTAATTTAATATGTGTTCCTCAAATGAGACCCAATTCTACTTCATTTTTGGTTAAAGTGGTGCCTAGGAAAGTCTGTTATGTAATATTTAAGTTCAGTTTATTTTGCATTTATTTTATGCTGTCTTATATAGTTACTACAAAGTGCTCTCAACATAATATCCTTATTATTTATTTTATGCATTGCCATGCAAAATTTAAGTTTCTACATCACAGGGACCACATCTTACTGTATTTTCCATAATAAGCAATAAAATTATTCACAAACATTTAATTTTTCTACTAACAATCAATAAAAAGATTTTTGTTTTGACAGTGCCCTGAAAAGATACATAAAAAGTGAATAAAATATATATTTAAATAAGAAATTAATGGATAAGATGAATATGAATTGGTCCAACCTCTTTCTCAAATATTCATCAATGAAAATTTAGATAAACCTTGAATAAAAATATATTGTTTTGTTTTAGTAACAATAAAGACAAAAACAGAGTGTATTTTTTTTTATGTGAGAGTTACATGAAGAATACCAAATTTTAAATTATTTTCCACTTGTATAAATCCAGTGTCCCATATAATTCTTCCCATTTGACAAAAGAAAAAAGGATCAGCATTTTATAATATTAAGATGAGAAAAAGGCATTATAGCACATTTTTATTCCACTATGATGGAAAAAATAAACATAATAGGTTTTGAAATTAGGAGGTATGAGACTACCTACTTTGTTCTTCTTCAGTGGTGCTATGACTTCTGAGTCTCTTTCCTTTCCATATGAAAATCAAAACAATGATGAGATAGTATTTCAACCGAGCAATAATAGCAAAGTTTTATAAGAAATAAAACAACAAATGTTGGTGAAGATGTGGAGAGACTAGAGCTTTCATGCCATACCAGTGGGATAGTAATATGGTACAACCACAGTGGGAAATGCTGTGACACTTCCTTGAAACCTAGAAATAGAAATATCATTTCACCCAGCAGTCCCACTTGTTTGGTGCCTATAAGTTACTATCTAGTCATAGGAACCCTATGCACAACAGAGTGAAATGCTTCCAGGTCCTTTGCCATCCTCACTGCCGTCACATGCTGCCTTTGTTGTTGCTTGAGCCTTTTTGAGGCTCTTCCTCTTTCTAAAGGGACTGGTCCTTCCTCTTAACATTTCC
>NW_006408609.1:1226746-1236801 GCF_000296735.1 Chrysochloris asiatica
CTTCGTCTGGAAGCTCATCTGAAACCTGTCCACCAATTCTGACCCTGCTGGTATTTAAAACACTGGTGGCATAGCTTTTAGAATCACAGCAACTCACAAGCCACCACAGTATGACAAACTGACAGACGTGTGGTAGATCTGCATATAGTAGGTTGTTAATGGATCTTCCTCCAATAATGATGCCATGATCTTCTTCATGTGATCTGATTTCACAGATTATTTGTTCAGCATACAAATTAAATAAGCGTGGTGGAAATGTACAACCCTGGTGTACACCCTTTCTGATTTTTCACTATTCGGTATCTCTTTGTTCTAGTCTAATGACTGCCTCATTGTCTATGTACAGGTTCCTCATGAGCACAATAAGGCTTTCTGTAATCCCCATTCTTGAGTGTTACAAATAGATTTTTATGATTTGTTGTTGTTGTTAAGTGTCATTGAGTCAATTCCGAATCATAGCGACCCTGTATGGGGTCTCTGAGAAGCAGCTGTTGAGATTGAACTGACAACCTACACAGTCAAATGCCCTTGTGTAGCCAATAAAGCACAAGTAAACATCTTTCTGTTAATCTCTGCTTTCAGCCAAGATCCATCTGATACCAGCAAGATATCCATTGTTCCATGTCCACTCCTGAATCTGGTTTGAATGTGGATGTACAGCTACAAACACTTCTAATTATCTTCAGAAAATTTTACTTGCATGTGACATTAATGATACTGATAATGATTTCCACATTCCATTGAATATCCTTTGTTTGGAATAGGTACAAATACAGAACTCTTCAAATTACTGGGCCAGGTAACTCTCTTTCTTTCAAATTTCTTTGCCTAAATGAGTGAACACCTTCTGTACTGCATCAGTTTGTTGAAACATTTCCATTTGTATTCTATCAATTGCTAGAACAAATTGCTTTGGTTTTTTTGCCAATGCCTTCAGTACAGCATGGACTTCTACCTTCAATGCATCACATCTTGATCATATGCTACTTCTTGAAATGGCTAAACATCACACAGTTGTTTTTGGTTGTTGTTGTTGTTTTTAGCACTTTTATGGTTTTATTTAGCACAAATAAAACTCAAAAACAGGTTATTCATTTTCTTCATTGCCCAGTCTGTTGTGGGGATTGGTGACTCTGATGGCCAGCTGGGCTGCTCTTTCCACGATATCCTTACAGTTCTTGGAAGAGACGTTGTGAGCAATCTCTGCACAGTAAGATTTGTTGCACAGCATCAGCACCTCCAGCTTTTTGAGGTTGTGGATCAGGAACTTGCAGAAGCCTCTGGGCAACATGTGTTTTGTCTTCTTGTTGCTCCCATAACCAATGTTGGGGCATTAAGATCTAGCCCTTAAATCTCCGCATCCTGTTGTCAATGACTCTGGGCTTGCCCCAGTTATACTTACTGTTGACATAAAGATCTGATTGGTGCCGGATGAACTTCTTGGTCCTCTTTTTGACAATCTTGGGCTTCACCACTGGCCTGAGGGCAGCCATGATGCCGGTTGAGATCACAGTTTCTTATTGGTACATTCTGTACCAAATAGAATGTATTGTTTCATTCATCTTTTGATATTTCCTATGTAATTTACTGTTTTGCCCACTATTATTGTTGTTAAGTGCCATCAAGTTGATTCTGACTCATAGCAACCCTATATAGGGTTTCAGAGGAGTGACTGATGTTTCAAAATAGCAACCTGAGACTTGAATTCTTTCTTCAGTTCATTCAGCTTGAGACATGCTGAGCATATTCGTCTCTTTTGATTTTCTAACTCCAGATCTTTGCACACTTCATTGTTATAATTTGTTTTCTCAAGTTGCTCTTTGAAGTTTTCTGTTAAGCTTTTTTACTTCATCATTTCATCCAGTAATTCGATAGTAAATTTCAAAGTCTCTTCTGAAAAACATTTTGACCTTTTCTCTTTTTTTAATGACCTTTTGCTTTCTTCCTGTTCTTGATGTCATCCCACAACATTTCTAGTTTTTAATCTTTAGCATCTAATGCATCAAATCTGTACCTGAGATGGTTTCTAAATTCAAGTTGGATATATTTAAGGTCATATTTTGGCTCTCATGGACTTGTTTTAATTTTTCTCGGCTTCAGCTTGAACCTGCATATGAACAATTGATGACCTGTTTCTATAGTGAGCCTCTGGCCTTGCTTTGGCTGATAATATTGAGCTTTCATCTTATCTTGCCAGATGTAACCAATTTTATTACCAAGGAAGGGAAAGGGAAAATCATTAACTAGTAATTTATTGTTCTTATTTAGTGCCCTCAATTCTGTTCTTACGTCATAGTGACCATGAATAAAACAACTTAATACAATGGAATAAAACACTGCCTGACCCAGCCCCACACTCAGAATCTCTTACGTTTGAGCTCATTGTTATAGTTAATGTGTTATTCAATCTCAATGAGGGCCTTCGTCTTTTTCACTGATTATCTACTTACTAAGCATGATGTCCATCTTCAGGGGCTGATCCCACTTGACAACATGTTCAAAGTACATGAGACAAAGTCATGTCATTCTTGCTTCCAAGGAACATTCTAGCTGAACTTCTTCCATGACAGATTTGTTCATTCTTATGGCAGTGCATGGTATATTCAATATTTTTTGTCAACACCCTAATTCAAATGCATCAATTTTATTTCATACATCCTTATTCATTGTTCAGCTTTCATATCCTTATAAGGCGATTGAAAATACCATGAATTTGGTAAGGCACACCCTAATCTTCCAAGTGACATCTTTGCTCTTTAACACTTTGAACAGATCTATTGCAGTAGGTTTGCCCAGTGCAATGTGTCTTTCTGTTTCTTGAATACTGCTTCTATGATCGTTATTTGTAAATGAAATCTTTGACAACTTCAATTTTTTCTCCATTTATCTTGGAAGCACTGACTCTGTAGGATAAGCACTTGGCTGCTAACCATAAGAACTGTAGTTCAATCTCACCAGCTATTATGCAGGAGAAAGATGAAGTTTTCTGCTCCCACAAAGATTTACAGGCTTGGAAACCTTATACAGTGCCACTATGAGTCAGACCCGATTTGAGGACACAGCGCTGTGGGTTAATGCACCAGACTGAAGACCCATTTGAACTGGAAGGCAGCAGTTCAAGCTCACCAGGTGCTCCTTGGAAACCCTATATTGGGTCACTATGGGTCGGAACCAACTCGACAGCACTTAACAACAACAACATCATCTTGGTATTATTTATTGGTCCTGTGATGAGGTCTTTTATTTTCTTTATACTGAGGTACAATCTGTACTGAAAGTTGTATTTCTGGATCTTCATCAGTTGTTGTTGCTGTTGTTAGGTGCCATCAAGTGAGTGCTGACTCTTAGTGACCCTGTGTACTAAAGAACAAAATACAACCTTCTTGCACCACCCTCACAATCAGTATATATGACAAGCATCAGCCCACTGATGCTGCCACTCTGTCAATACATCACATTGGAGGTCTTCCTCTTTTTCACTGACCTTTCACTTTACCAAGTATGATGTCCTTCTCCAGGGACAGGTCCCTCCTGTTAAAATGTCCAAAGCATGAGAGACAAAGTCTCACTATCTTGACTCTTAAGGAGTGTTCTTGCTGTGTGTCTTCCAAGTTTCACCAGGTACTTCTTCTATTTCTTCACCAGGAAGTGCTTCAAGTCATCTTTGCTTTCAGCTGGCAAGATTGTATCATCTGCATTTCAAAGCTTGTGAATGAGCCTTCCTCTAATCTCAATGCCATATTCTTCATATAGTCCAGTTTATCAGATTAATTGCTCATCATACATATGGAATAGTCTGTTGAAAGGCTACAACCCTGACCTTTCCTGATTTTATATCACTCAATATCCACTTGATTTGTTTGGATGACTACCTCTTGTTCTATGTTGAGGTTTCACATGGACACAGTTACGTGTTCTGGAATTCTCTTTTTTTTTTTTGCAGTGCTATCCACAGTTTGTTTTAAATAAAATTTGTTTTAATCCACACAATCAAATGTCATTGAATAATCAATAACACTCAAATAGATAATGTTGTTGTTATTAAATGCCATTGAGTTAGTTTGACTCACAGTGACCCTGTATAGGGTTTCTGAGAAGAGGCTGCTGGATTTGAACTGACAACTTTTTGGTCAGCAGCCCAGTGCTTATCCTACAGTGCCACACCAGGAATTCCAGTAGATAATGTTTGCTGTTGTTGTTGTTAAGTGCCATCGAGTTGGTTCCAATCCATAGTGACCCCATATAGAGTTTCTGAGAAGCAGCTGATGAGTTTGAGCCACCGACTTTGTGGTTCAAACTAACTTTGTAATCCAGGGTTTTAACCCACAACAGTGCATCAGTATATAATAGACATGTATTAACTTGGGTGAATGAAAAGGTAACATTCAATAGGTGGGGGTGATCAGCACAAAATCACTAAAGAAAAGGAAGACACAGAGAGGGGCTTAAAGTTATAGACAACGAAGATAAATAGTATTTCATACACAATCCTACATTATCAGAAGTAAACATTCTACAAATTATGTATAGGCAGACAGGCAAAATGAACAGGTATGACTTGGGTAAATGGACTATTTATAGGTTTGACATATGATATTTCTATAGCTATATTTGTATGTGCTACAAATGTATACATGTTTATAATAGAGCAAACAAGGGTCAAAGTTATATAATCTCCTTAACAGTCAATAAACAGCCAAAGTTATATAATCTTCTTAACCATAAACTAGGACAGTGAATGAATCACTGTCCTAGAGGATTGGACCGTTGTTACAGAGAACTTCAAGGTTATTTGGCATAACATCGTTCAGAAAAAGAGTGCTCTGTATCCTACTTTTTGAGTAGTGATTGGCCTCTTGATAGCTAGTGAGTGGCCAGCTAAGATACAACTATAAGTCTCTCTCCACCCGAAGCAAAGAAGAGTGAAGAAAGTCAAAAGTCCTTTGAAACAAGTAGTCCAAAGGACTTATGGACCATACAGTTACTAGCCTCCACCACCCTAAGACCAGAAGAACTATGTGATGCCTGCTTCCATTGCTGACAGGTCTGAAAAGGATCATAATACAGGGTCCTGGATAGAGTGCGAATCTAATATGGAGTAAAACTCAAAAATTGTCAAAACAACCAAACTTGCTGGTCTGACAGAAACTGATAGAATCCTTGAGCATATAGCCCTTGTTCACCATTCAGGAATTAAACTGAACTCACCCCCATGGCTCAATTTACAGCCAAACATAGCAGTCTTGTAGGTCAAATTGTCCTTAGAGTAATCAACTATATGGAACCAAAATGGCAGCATTTGCCCAGGATAAACCTCAAAAGGCAGAGATGGATAGAAAAATGGATGACTGGAAACAGTAAACCCAGAAGAAAATGTGAAGAGTGCTGTTTCATTATGGATACGGCAATCAATGTCATGAAACTAAATATGTATGAATGGTTGAATGATGTATCAATCTGTTCTGTAAACCTCCACTCAAGCCACAATAAAAACTGAAAATAATTAAAAAATTTAAAATCCTCTGAACATGTCCAACTTGTCTAAAATGAAAGTAAACAAAAAAGTGAAAGCAAGGAAAAATTACTAAGAGACAAAATAGCAGTCGAAATCAATAAAGATCAAAGTCTTAAAAAGGGTTTTAAATATTTCTAATAAAACAGAGTAGCCAGTACAAGAAAGGCTTGACAATTAGATTTTGGAAAATTTGTTTATAATATATAGCTCCATAATAAGAAATTGAGCTGGTTGATTGACAAGGTAAAGGAAAGCCATTAATAGACTAAGTTTACTTTTTAGAAGTATATCTGTGCTTCAATAATATATGTAGTAGTTTTATAGTACACCAAGACTACACTCAGAATCAAATCTACAGATGATTTCACCCATAAAATATTCACTTAAACCTGATGTTTATTTTCTTTCCTAGGTAGAAGGATGCAAGAACAAAAGATTCAATACAATCAATACAGAATTTACACTGATTAAAGAATGTAGCTAGAAAAGCATTGGATAAAATTTAATTGATTTCCATAATACCAATGCCTCTTTTTCATTTGTGGAACAAAAAGTGAGTTCACTTTATAAATTCCTTAGCCTTTTAGAATTTCTGTTCATACTCTCCTTGACATTTTCATTGAAGGAAGTCAATTTCTTTCTGTAGATGGATTCCACTATTCAGACTTCACCACCAGTAGACTACATTATAAATTATACAGAATGTGATAATTAGCAGCAAGCAAGAGTATAAATAAAGCTGTATAACCAATAAAAGGTCATAAACCTGGCAAGTAAAATTAGTTACTCTGTGTTAAAATAGAAAATGTGCGTGGGGGAGGAAAAAAAAAATTGATCTCACATGTCTTCTCTATGCTTGAGAGAAATTGCTATATTGTGCATAGCTCTGGAAATGTATGTGAATAATCTGTTAGAAATATTCAATGCAGTGATTTAAAATTATCTCAGAACAAAAGAACAATGGTCCCATGAAGGTAAATGGTTCTTTTCTTACAGTAAAGCTTATAACTTCCTTATGCCTCCACACTAATCCAAGTTCCAACTGTACATCAGTTTTTACAGCTCACTTTTACAGATTTTTAAAGCTCTGAAAATGATATTGAAAACTGTAATAATTCATATTTGCTAAGAAAACAAAACATATGTAGGTTTTTTGGGTATTTTTACTGGAAATCTCTAGCTAGTGAAATACTTATAACAGTAATACTGAGCAAAAGACTATCCTAATTTGTACAATAAAGTGAACTACATAATTTTGCCTGGCCTATCCAACAGAGATTGACTATAATCAGGGGGAAATTGCATGTAGCATGTGCCCATCTAGAAAGGAAAACTCTCTAGGCATTTATTGATTTAAATGAATCCCCTATAGGTATCCTTGAGAAATTGTAATTTAAAGGTTAAAGCAAGGGCTAGACTTCATTTGAATAATATATTCTAACATATTCTATAAGACCCAATTCACTGCATCAAAAAATCAGAATGTGTATAATACACGCCAATTACATCAAAAGTGCCAAAATACTTTGGAAAGGATGATCATCTTTTAAATCATTGTAACGTTTCTTTGATAAAAGAGCATTTGGCATTTCAGAGATAAAACCAGCTTTCTAGGATTTAAATAACAATTCCAGTTAAGACCAGGTTTTACTGACTATGGAAGGGAATTCCTCTACAAAAAGCATTTTGGATACTTGATTTTGTAAATGTTTTTTAGATTTAGTTTTCCTTTATCATTATGGATTGCTTATATTTCAATGTCACACAAAGTCAGAATGCCCAATATAAATGCAAATTTCCTTTTCAGTTTTTAATAAGAAATAGGAACATGAACATCAATGCTTAGGTGCCTGAATTGTAGTTATTAAATGTCTCCCAGTCGGTTCCCACACGTATAGGGTTTCCAAGAAGTGGCTGGTGAGTTTAATTCGTGGACTTGTGGCCTAGTGCTTATCCTGTAACACCACACCATTACTACATACCAAAGCATATTCAACTTAACATATAGTGATGACATGAAATGTCTTATATTGTTTGTAGTGTAGTAGGATAAAGCACTGGACCTCAAGGTTGGTTTGAACCATAAGGTCAGCGCTTCAAACTCACCAGCTGCTGTCAAAACCAACTTGACAGTACATAACAACAACAACAACAATCATCTTCTCAATTGACAATTGGTTACTTGTTAAGAAATAATGATTGTACTTAACAACAACAACATATTTATGCTTATGGTATATAATAATCCTAAAAATATTAGTGAAAAATATAATTCCAGAGGATAGTGTGGTGCTGAGGATAAGCACTGGACGGCCAGGTGGGTTTGAACCACAAGGTCAGCAGTTCAAATTCACCAGCCGCTCCTCCGAAACCCTATACAAGGTAACTATGAGTCAGAACCAACTTGATAATACTTAACAACAACAATCATCTTCTCAATTGATATTTGATTATTTGTTAAGAAACAATAATAGTACTTTACTGTTTTAGTATGACTAATCAGTTAATAACATGGAGTGACATTAAAACAAGAGTTATTTTTCACTCTTAATTTCAGTTATTTATTACTCTTCATGGTGAGGTGAGTATCTAAAGTTTAGACAGGCATTCAATATCTCCAAGAGTGATCTCCTAATCCAGTTTTTCCCCATTCGTTTTTGCAAAATACTTATTCTAGAACATAGTAGACATTTACAGAGTGTGAATTACTTGTCATCATCATTATTTATTAATGTATCCTATTATTACTGGTTAAGTTCTCTTCCATGCTAGGCTAGAAATGGAAGGAAACAAACATAAGTGGTAAAACACAAAGTGGGTCTAAGATCTCTTCTGATGTATCTGTAACATACTTGGCATTTTCTCCACAAGATCTTTGATTCAAACCCACCAGCTGCTCCTCAGAAAATCCTGTACAGGGTCGCTATGAATCAGAATACTTAACACTTAACACTTAACAACAACAAATTATTGTTTGGTCATTGTTATTTATCTAAAGCTGATTGTAAGTTTTAAGTATTGACAATACTTAATACTTAACACTTAACAACAACAAATTATTGTTTGGTCATTGTTATTTATCTAAAGCTGATTGTAAGTTTTAAGTATTGACAACACTACTGTATTTTTATGTAATTAATACATGCATTATACATATTTTTGTTAACCCTGCAGCCCCATAGTGTATATTTTACTAATTACTCTATGTGATTTGTACTAGAGTCTTAAAATAGTCTTAAAATAATGGAATTAAAAGATAATGTAATTTTTCCACAAACTTTTGAGCCCCCATCATATGAGTGTATGGGATATTTACATGGATATATTATTTGGTAAAATATGTTAAACAACTGGGGTATGTTTCTCTGTTGAGTGTCCAATGCTTTTAGAACCTCAATTATGTTTTGTTGGAACACAAAATTCCTGCTATGAATGCATTCAGGAAATCTATGAAATAGCACTAAATAGAACTTCCTGTGAATATTGAAGTGGGAGTCATTCATTCTGACCTTAAATGGGGGAGAGAAATGAGGAAGTCTTCATAAAGAAAACTATCCTGTGAAATGGTTGGGAGATGGGGAAAAGCTGAATGAAGTACAGGGAGTAAAGTAAAAGGATAGAAATTTGAAGTACAGATTGCTTTCTAAGAAACTTAAATAATCCCTCTGAGGAGCTTTAGACTCACTGGAAATTGGGTAACTATGGGATAGGAAAAGAGGTTGCCTCACAATTGTTGTGTGAGGAACTTTATGGAGAGTGAGGAGCGGTTCAAATTACACATGTTGAAATATTCCAGACACATTGTTTAATAACAAACAAAGCCTTATATTGACAAACATAATATGTACATAATAAATCTGCTTTCTCTTTGGTCTGCACTGATTCAGTTCCAAGTTGGACAAGCTGTAATTACTAGCCTTCCATTAATTAGGAGTACTTTCTGTCTAATTAGGCCCAAATTTACTGGAGTTTTAATCCCCACAAAAACATAAAGATGTTTCTTTAACATAATTAATTATTTATTTCCTAACTTTTCTTAATCAAAATCCTTGTTTCAGGTCTTCACTTGATTGTTTTTATTTCCATAGATCTTACGGCCTTTGCAGCACATTGTGCATGTCCCCATCTCTGCCTCCATCTCTGATGTTGCTGTTTCTCTGGATAGAGGCCCACATTTCACTTGATGGCCCTAGGGTCCTCTGTTGCTGGACTATAAGATTAACTATTCCCCCTTTTTGTTACAGAACTTCTACCTTTACTGTTTACCTAAATTAGTCAAGACAACAATTACTATTGAATCGTAAGAATCTTATCCCCATCTCTTTTCACCAGACCCATCTAGACAAGATGAAAACTATTCAGTGTGGAGTCTACCTTCCCCTGCACACTCTGAAACAACTCCCTCTTGAAAACTTGTAAGCCAGTCGCTTCATGCCTTTATAGCCCCCTCATTTTAGGTAGCCAATGTCTAAATTGCCCATCCACATCTAACCTGTATACAGAGGGGATAGGATTGATACTTGATGTGAAGACGCCTTTC
>NW_006408609.1:1237331-1256710 GCF_000296735.1 Chrysochloris asiatica
CTTGATGTCTCCCCAGTGAATAAAGTGTTTGTTCTTATAGTAGCCAATCAGACTGTCATATTTGAATTTTGGATTTTTCCTGCTGGTCTTTCTTTAGAGAAGTATCTTCTGTTCCTCTAGATGTTCCAGGCTCTTCCATTCATTTTTATTACTCTAAACTTAACAGCAATTTTCAGAGTCTATTCTAATATTCATTTTGTTTTTTTCTCTTTTCCTGTCTTTTTACTGGAATTTTTCTTTATTCATGTATGATGTCCTTGATACTGTCCCAAAGCTTTGCTTTCTTCATGTATGACATCCTTAAAGTTATCTCAAAACTTCACTCATTAGCGTCTATTGCTTCAACTCTGTCCTTAAGATAGTCTCTAAATTCTGATGGGATATAATCAAGGTTGTACTTTAGCTCAAGTGGACTTGTTTTAAGTTTCTTTAACTTTATCATGAGCTTGCAAATAAACAAATAGATGATCAATTCTGAAGCTGGCCCCTGGCCTTGTTATGATTGATGATACTGAGTTTCTCTATGGTCTCTTTCTATAGATAAAGCTGATTTGATTTCTGTGTATTCCAACTTACAAAGTACAAGTGTATGGTCACAATTTAAGTTGTCGTAAAAAGACATTCCCAAGGAACAGACCTTTGGTCTTGCAAAATTTTATAATGTAATAAATTTGTCATTTCCAGTATAGTAAATGATAAGATTGTCCAGTTCAAAATGGCCAATACCAATCAATTTCAGCTCACCAATATTTAGTGTACCAATTTTCAACAATTCATTCTATTTCATTTTTCCTGAATTGAAATTTTCGTACATTCATACTTCTCTATTCAGCATTGTATTTACTACCAGATATTTGCAGCTGTTTCTTCTTACTTGAGTCATGCCACATCAGCAAATGAATATCCTGAAAGCTGTACTCCATCCATGTCAATAAGGTCAACTATACTTTGATGGACAGATCTTCCCCAATCACATTTTTAATGACTGTGAACCTGAGGGTTACAGCTAACTCTGTATGAGAGAGTACTCTGTTATTATTTATAAGGATTTCACTGGCCAATTTTTTTAGGAGTAGATTATCATCGGTTTCTTCTTCCTAGTCTTTCTCAGTTTGGAAACTGCACAGAATATTGGTGATCCTGCTGATAATGGAAATAAAAATCTGGCATAGTTTCTAGTATCAAAGCAGCAAGCACACAAACACAATATGATAAATTGACAGGAGTGATGGTTCTTTGCTACAAAATTATGCAATCATTAGCTTATCTAAATCTTTAAAAGTAGGTAATGCTTCAAGTGTTTGAACTAAAATCATTTTGTTGCATAAAATCAGTTTACCAAAAAGCATAAATCCAACTGAACAAACATAACATTTGAATAAAAAAAAAATCTACGTTTCCTTCTGAATATCTTATTCAAAATTAAACTAAGCCATATGGGCAACTTGAACATTGGCTACCCAAAATGGGGGGAGGGATACAAAGGTAAGAAGTGACTGGCTTACAAGCTTTCAAGAGGGAATCTGGATCGACAGGGCGGGGAGGAAGGTGGAGTCTCAAGTGAGTAATATCCAGCCTGTCTAGGAAGGGCTGATGAAAAGAAATGCAGATGGGTCTCTGGTGATGCAGGGGTGAATAATTGTTATCAGGATGGATTGTGAGGACTGGAAAGGTAAAGGTGGATATTTTATAGCAAGGAGGGATGTGATTAACCTTTCAGTCTAGGAGTGAAGGCCCCTGGGACCATCACTGGAGAAGAACAGAAATCGAGACCCCACACAGAGAAGCAGTGAGGCCTGAGATGGAGACAGAGAGAATGACATGAAGAGATGGAGTGGCTGAGGACTTGAGATCCAGGGAGGGAAGGGAGCTGTGTGCTGAGGACCATGGGGAGAAAAGGGTAGGCCTGCGGGTATAATCTTTGGTTGGGTGATGATGCATGGACAGGATGGTAATGGCAATGAAACAATGTTTGATAGAATGAGTGTAAAGCTAACATTCCCCCATGTAAACTATCACACAATAAAAGGAAAAAAAAAAAAAAATTAACTAAGTCAAACCTATTGCCTTTCAGTTAATTTTGATGCATAAAGGCCCTATAGAGCAGAGTAAAACTGTCTTTTAAGGGTTTCCAGAGTGTAATCTGTTTGGGAACAGACTTCCACTTCTTTTTCCCATGGAGAAGCTGATGGCTTCAAACTGCCTACCCTTTCCATTAGTAAGTGAACTCTTTAATCACTGTGCAAGCAAGGCTCCCTTACTCAAAATTACCAAACATTGAATGATCAGTAAAAGGAAAATACATATTTAACTCTTCATCAAGTCTAAAAGATACTTTCTATTTCTAATTTAAGCATTTTCTTTGGCAAGTAATTTGTAGCTTACACTTTGCTTGGTTTTCTCATCTATGAAAGTACAGAATCAATGAGCAGTTTATATAAAGCAGTAAAAATATTTCATTTTTCTATTTTTTTACTATATTAAAAAGGGAAAACTTTCTAATAGGCTCAAATTAGTGTGACTTTATATTTAAAGCATTTCTATTTTACAGTAAAATAGAACATCAGTAAAAATAAAATGTAAATTACAGATGTTCATTAAGTGCCATGTGTTAAGCAGTGTTGAGTCTATTTTAATGATATTTATGTAATTTCCGTCTCACACAAATCACTGGAAATAGTCCTGGTGTGTGTGACTCTGTAGAATAACCACTGGACTGTTAACTGAAAGATGTTGTTGTTGTTAATTGGTATCAAGTCGGTTCCGACTCATAGTGAGCCTGCATAGGGTTCCCAAAGAGCGACTGGTGTGTTTGAACCCCGACCATGTGGTTCCAAATGAACTTGCAGTCCAAAGCTTTATCCCACAGTCCACACCAGGTTCAAACTCACCAGCCACTCCTTGGAAACCCTCTACAGGGTTACTATGAGTCAGAATTGACTCAACAGCGCTTAACAACAACAATAGAAAACTAAAGCTCCACATGCATATGATGTTGTTGTTGTTAAGTGCCATCGAGTCGGATAGTTAGGTTTAATCTTAATTTTTATAAATCAGGTATTTGATGTCACTCAGTCATCAGGGCAACCCCACAGCAGTGTCTCCTTTCAAGTTTTATCATGTTTGTTTTTTTTGTATTTTGTTTGTTTTTCTTGTTTTTGATACCTATAACCCTACAACCCTCTAGCCTATGACTTAACCAATTCATTCTAAGATATCTGTAATAAATTCAAACTACTTTGCATTCTAACAATTTATGCCAATTTCAATTTATTTTGCATGCTGCTTCCAGATTCATCTATCTGACCCTTTCTATCACATATTTTCCTATTCCATAATTTCTAGTAACTTTTCTTAATACTTTCTATTTTCAACTCTTTGTTGTTATTATTAAGTTCCATCTGATTCTGTATAATGACCCTGTATAAGGTTTTCAAGGAGCAGATAGTAAGTTTGAACCACCAACCTTGTGGTGAGCAATCCAATGCTTATCCTACAGCACTACTCCAGGACTCTTTAGTCTTCTTAAATCTTGTAAATTATTCCAAGTCTAATAGAAATATTTACTCCATTATTCTACAATGTAGATTAATCACTTATAATGACTCTGATCTCCGTGTCAACTGGGCCAAGTGCATTAAATTATTTTTTAATCAAAATTCTGTTTTAAATATATATATTACATACTTGAAGGAGAAAGAGGGAGAACTTTCATCGGTTCTTGCTGAGTCCCTAGTATTTTTTTTAATGTAATTTATATATATTATCATATTTAATATCCATATTACTTCTAGGAAGCAGAGACAAAAAAATTGAGGCAATTAATATGTAGTATTTTTGTGACACTTAACTAGGTACTTTGCTAAATTATCTCCTTTAATCCTCAAAAAGGTCCAAATTGAAACTCAGATACATTTTTTAAACTTCCCGAGGGACAGTCTAGAAATGTAAATGACTTCTCCAGGATACTGACATAGGCTTAATCAAGGTCTGTCTAAATAAAATTTCAGGCTCTTTCCAAATTGTATTTGTTCATCAGAGACAGAAACTAAACTGATCTTAGTCACCTCCACATTCCCCAGTGCCTCATAAATTATAGTTATTTTAGGTACTCATTAAATAAGTGAATGAACAGTTGGTTTCCTTCCTGTCTTTCCACATGGACTCTTCTTTGACTATTTAAATTCCTTCCAATTTCAAGGCTCATTCCTTCATCAAGTTTACCACCTAAACAAAGATATATCCTTTTCACTACTTTTGTCTTACCTGTAACAATGATCATATTTAATTGTTGTGCATTAAAGGAAAGCCAGTGTAGATTGTGGTTACATGAACTCTGAGCCAGCCTGCTGCATTGAAATCCAGTACTGCCTAGTGATCTTGGAAAACTCACTTTACCCCTCATGCTTCATGTGTAAAATGGGGATGGTTATAGTGCAAGATTCATAATGGTCTTAATGGACATCCATTTTTGCTATTTCTTTTTTAAACCAAGTGATTTCATCTCTTATATTTTTCTCATCGCATGGTTTTCACCCACCCAGACAATCTGACCTCCTTCTTCTAGAGTATTACAGTGGCTAGAGATAATCTGACTGCTGAAGAATACAGAGTAAATTCTCCTAGAATTATCAGCAAATTATTTTTTAAATGAAATAACACTTTCCTTGCAAACACAGAGAGGTCTATTATAATAGCTATTCATTATGATGTCAGATTCTCTTAAATGCTTAATTTCTAAGATGCAACATAGCTGCGTTGTCTAGTCTGAAAAAGACATATGAAGATCCACAGGAATCGCTAAATGTGTGGAAAAGTCTATTTCCTTGCCTACAAACTTAACATAATATCTAATAAGACATCTCTTGTAATTTAACATTAATTATTGGACCTCATAGTATCCTTAAATAATGCTAGTGTACTTAACTTCTGATAGGAGCTATGTTGATTTATTTGCCATTAGAACTTAAGGAGACAGCATTTTGAAGTTTTAATAGGTGCTAGTGGCTGCTAATCTCATGGTCAGCAGTTCGAAACTACCAGTTGTACCCTGGGAGAAAGATGAGGCTTTCTGCTCTTGTAACGATTTACAGCCTCGGAAACCCTATACAGGGTCGCTATGAGTCAAACTGACTCCACGGCACATAACAACAACAACACCACCTCTCTTTTAGAGTCCTGGTGTGGCGCTGTGAGTAAATGAGCCAGATTTTAAAGCCGTTTGAAATGCAAGGTCAGCGGTTCAAGTTCACCAGCTGCTCCTCAGAAACCCTATACAGGGTCGCTGTGGGCTGGAAATGACGCCACGGCACTTAACAACAACATTTCTGTTTTGGCAAATCAATACAGAAGTATAGTTGAAACACCAGGGGAAATCATAACAACCACAATTTGAAGTGACATGAATTTTTAGATTAAACTGCAAATTGCCACTTGATTAATGATATGTTTGTCGTTTTACTGCTGTCAAGTTGGTTTCTGACTCATAGTGACCTTGTACAGGGTTTCTGAGGCTATAAATCTTTACAAGAGCAGAAAGCCTCATCTTTCTTACTGGCAGTTTCGAAAACTGCTGACCTTGAATTTTGCAGCCCGATTCGTAACCACTATGCTACTAGAGCTCCTTATTCTCAAAATGGTGTATGTGGATTTATTGTGAGAGTATGTTGTTTTTGTTAAGTGCTGTTGTGTCAGTTCTGACTCATAAAGACCCTGTATAGGGTTTGTGTGAACTGAGTGTCTCGTCTGTCTCTTGCAGAGTGGCTGGTGGATTCAAGCTGTTGACCTTGTGGTTCCCAGTCTAGTGCTTATCCTACAGAGCTACTACGCTCCCCGTTTTAAGAGTTACGTTATTGTAGTTAAGTGCTGGCGAGTCGGTCCGATTCATAGCGGCTCTGCATAGCGTTTCCAAACAGCAGCTGGTGAGCTTGAACCGCCGACCTTGTGGTTCAAACCAACTTTGCAGTCCGAGCATTAGCCCATAGTGCCACACCAGTATGTTGTTGGTGTTGTGTGTGTTCCTAGTAAAGATAATCTTCTGGTCACAGAAAAATAAGTAAACAAATGACTATTTCAGAGAGGATTTGAGGTGAATCTCAACCTTGTAAACTTTAGAAATACATCTGGTCTTTACTATAGCAGAATGACAATAGTAATACCAATTCATAATCACATAAGATTTCTAAAACTAAGATTGTTTAAAAGTGATCAGGTGAAAAATGAAAATGAAATCTAAATATCATTGTTGTAGTTTTAGAAGCTGGTAATATTTTCAAGGAAACATTAATGGAAAAATAAAGAGATGAATCTTTATTATAATGAGAGTCCTCTGTTTCACTAGGAGATCTGGAAGCCAGCAGTTTGAAACTACCAGCTATTCTGCAGGAGAAAGATGCGGCTTTCTGCTCCTGTAAAGATTTGTAGCCTCGGAAACCCTGTACAGGGTTGCTATGAGTCTGAGTCGACTCTATGGCACATAACCACCACACATCTGTTTCACTAGGGAACAATCCAGTATTTTAATTACTTGCTCATTGAAGAATATTTGAGTACCAGAGAAAACAATTTCTTATGACTTTTGGGAAATTGATCTTATAAATATTTTTTACTACAACAACAAAACCCCCAGGTAGCCCAGAACAAAGTGGTTTAAAAACGTTTTAGAAACAGTATAAAATCAGGTTATAATAAAATTGTTAAATACTCATATTTTAGATGACTGAGAGTGAAAATACAAGAATTGACTACAATGAATTCCAAATAATAGGAAAGGTGTGTTTTATCCAACATTGAAAATAAATGTTATACTTGATAATTTAAAAATTGTATTATATGAAAATTCAGAGACTTTCCAATTTTAGAGTTTGAAGCAAAATAATTAACATATTTGAATAACTAGTTAGTATATAGACAAAACTGCATAATCTACAAAAGGAAGGAAACAAAATAGGAGATAAATTACTATTTGTATGAATTTATATTGTGATACCTGGTGTGGGGCTGTAGGAAAAGCACTAGATTGTTAACCACAATGCACGTGGTTCAACTCACCAACCATTCCTCAGAAACTCTGTGCAGGTCACTATGAGTCTGAATCAGCTCAAAGGCACTTTACAACAACAAGACTATGACAAGTCTGCATAGATAATGTAGGGATTTGTCTGACACTCCACGAGGTCCATTGACAATATACAATATTAATAAGCATCATGCTGCAATTCATAATGAGCATCTTTTACTTATATGAGTAGTTAATGATGTTGTAGGGTATTGTCATAGAAATAAAATCAATTGTTCCTTTAACTTTATTTAAGAGAGCTTCAAAAAGTTCATGGAAATGCAATCAAGTGATTATGGAAAATTTTCAGAAAGTTTGTGAAATCCTCTCATATATGTAGCCTGAATTTAATATATCTACTATTAAGAACATGGAGTCCTGATGTAGTGCTGTGGGTTAATGCACTAGACTGCATGAACTCGACGGTACTTTAGCAACAACAACAATAGCTATTACGAATACAATCCCCATTTAATCAGAAGTTTCCTTATGATTTGACTTTCTGGACTACAAGAATCATGTGCCACTGTTGAAAAATTAGGGTCTTTCTCACCGATTTGCCTTATAATCCTATACAAGTGTGAATCTCCAGGTGCTCTGGTATTCCATTAAGTCTAGGAGAGTTACTGGATGATTAGAGTCATATGCCCAGAAAACCGAATCTGTGGCTCCTTGCTGTAATAACTGTCATTTGTTGTTGTTAAGTGCCGTCGAGTCGGTTTTGACCCATAGCGACCCTGTACAGGGTTTCCGAGGGTGTAAATCTTTACGGGAGTAGAAAGCCTCATCTTTCTCCCGCGGAGCAGCTGGTAGTTTCAAACCGATGACCTTAAGGTTCGCAGCCCGATTCGTAACCTCTACGCTACCAGAGCTCCTTAGAAAGTATTAATCACAGAAAGGAAAAAATAAGATATTTTGCAGTTTCTTAAAATTAAAAGCACTTTATGTTTAAAAATACATCATCAAGAAGTTCAAATCCAACCCACAGAAGGGATAAAATATTTACAAATCATGGGCTTATATTTCCAAAATATTAAAAATTAAAAAAAAAAATGATTACAACTGAATACTATAAAGGCAATATAAAAATGTCAATGGATCTGAGTGGATAATCCTCTAAAGAAGATTTACAATGTCCGGCAAACATGGAAAGATACATGACAGGATTTTTGCTGTGGTCAGGTGCTTTTGACTCACAGAGACCCTATGTACAACAGAATGAAACCCTGTCTGGTCCTGTGCCATCCTCACAATTGCTATGGGTTAGCCCATTATTATAGTCACTCTGCCATTCCATCTCATTGAGGGTCTTCCTCTTTTTCCCTGATCTTCTACTTTACCAAGCATGATAGCCTTCTCTGGGGACTGATCCTTTCTGATAAATGTCTAAAGAATTTGAGATGAACTTTCTTCGTTCTTGATTCTAAGGAGCAATCTGACTATACTTCTTCCATGATAAATTTGTTTTTTCCTCTGGTAGTCCACAGTATAGTCTATACTCTATACTAACAACGTAATTCAAATGTATCAATTCTTCCCTGGTTTTCCTTATTAATTTTTCAGCTTTCACATGTATGTGAGATGATTGAAAATACCATGGCGTGGGTAAGACACACCTTAGTCTTCAAAGTGACATCTTTCCTCTTTTAACACTGTAAAGAGGTCTTTGATAGCATATTTGCCCAATGCTTCCTTCGATTTTTTTTTTTGACTGCTGCATCTATGAGAGCTAATTGTAGAACCAAGTAAAACAAAATCTTTGACAACTTCAAAAATTTTTCCATTTATCATGATGTTCATTGGTCCAGTTTTGAGGCTGTGTATTTCTTTACACTGAAGTACTGAATGTTGTATTATTTCATCTTAAACAGTAACTGCATCAAGTCCTTTTCACTTGTAGCAAGCAAGGTTGTGTCATATGCATATGGCAGGTTGATAATGAGTCTCCTTCCCATCCTGGTGCCATGTTCTTCTACATATAGTACAGCTTCTCAGATTATTTCCTCATTATTTGGCATCATCAGCTTTGCTCCTGTTGTTGTTAAGTGCCATCAAATTTGTTCCGATTCTTAGTGACCCTGTATAGGATTTCCAAGGAGCGGCTGGTAGATTTGAATTGACGACCTTGTGGTTATCAGTCCAGTGCTTATCCTATAGCGCACCACATTACCTTTAAGGAATTTGAAGTCAAAATTAAAGTAAAATACAACTTCATACCTACTACCAGGAGTATAAAAAATATCAGATTAAAAACAAGTGTTAGTGAAGATGTAGAGAAATTGGAAAAGTCATACATTGTGGGTGAGACCACAACACTTTACAGATAACTTTCAAATACATTTTGTCAGTTCCTCAGAAGGTTAGACATGGGTCTACAAATGACCCCCAAATTTCACTTCTATATAAATGAAAACAAATATTCACACAAAACTTGTACATGAAAGTATATATTTTATGAGAGTCAAAAAGTGAAAAAAAATGCATGTAAACTGATGAATGAATAAATAAAATGGCACATATATTCATCATATTTTTGGGCAAATAAAAATGATTGAAGTACTGATGCATGCTACAGCAAGGTTGAACCATTAAAAACATTATGTTAATGGAAATAAACTAGTCACAAAGGGCTATGATCACATTATTTCATTTATGGAAAATGTTCAGAATAAGCAATCTGTGAAACAGAAAGTTGATTACTGGTTTCCTAGAGCCAGAGGGGTTCAGTAAAGGATGAATGTTGGTGGATCAGGCTTTCTTATTTTGAGTGAGGAAAATACTCGTGAATAGATTATGGTGTTGGCTGCACAACTCTGTAACATAAACAACATTCTATTGTATATTGCAAATACTTTATTATATGTCATTAAAACACTTTTTAGAAAAAGAAATATTAAAAAGAAACTATAGCAAGAATGTCTAGGAAGGCATCAGCTCACCAAATTCAGTATTACTTTAATGAGAAAAATTAGATACAGAGTTTAAGAAATATTCACTACTTTTTAAAAAAGAAAAGTATTCATTTTATCTTGTTTTACTTCAGTTTAGTAGATTTCTTCCAAATTCTATCCTACTAAAATTATCATCTAGAGTTGGCTTCAATTCTACTTATGTAGAATAACTCACAAGAAAAAAAAATGAACCAAAATTTTCTTCAATGGCCAGAGACACTGTTTATAGCAAGGATTTTGACAAGCACTTGTTGTTATTGTTGTAAAGTGCTGTCAAGTTGGTTCCGACCCATAGCGACCCTGTATAGGGTTTCCAAGGAGCAACTGATGATTTTGAACCACCGACTTTGTAGTTCAAATGGCTTTGCAGTCTGGTGCACTAACCCACAGTGCCACAACATAATATCAGAAATTATTTTCACTGTTCTAGTACATTTGTGGAGTCCTGGTGTGGTGCTGTGAGCTAATGTGCTGGACTGCAAAGTCAGTTTGAACCACAAGGTTGGTGGTTCAAGCTCACGAGCTGCTCCTTGGAAACCCTATACAGGGTCACTATGGGTCAGAACTGACTCGATGGCACTTAACAACAACAAAAAACTACATGTCATTTGATCAGAGCATAAGAACATATCCAGAAGATAGATATAAACATATCAGAAAGTCACTTAAAAGAGAGGAAAGGTCACTGCTATGTTAATTTATTGGAGCCAACATCAGAAGATGTACAAGGATCCAGGTGGTTGGAGAAACAGAATTACTAAGGGCATGCCATGTATTTTCCAGTCAGACCCTAGAATTCCTGCTTCTCAAAACTGACTGTTCATAATTAATTCTCCAAAAGAGCCCAGTGCCTAAGGCAAAAGGATTTCAACTAAGATGCTTGCTAGGATATTGTTTGACTTTAAAATTATTTTTTGGAAAATGGTTCCTTTAAGACTCAGTGTTCAAAAGGACTCTTAATTGCCAATGGGCTCGGTGGCCATCCCAATTCCAAGAACCCAGAAATCTGATTCCAGGAGAATCAAGAGATATTGTCATAGGATTGTTTATATAATATTTGTGCCAAAGATTTAATGTGGATAAATGGAAGAAGATAAAATATACAAAGACACATCACAGACATATATATTTTTTTGATATCACCTTATATTCAGGCAATGAAGTTCATAAAATGATATTCTTATATTTTTTTCTAAGTGAAACCATCATTAAGAACAATAACATAGCACAGTACAAACTAATTACATGACTTAATGACATGTTAAATTTACTGTAAGGAATATTTTTATTTAAAAAAATATTTAATTGATATAGGCCAATTCTTTTTGGTTTGTTTGTCCTAAGTATTGTGCTTCCAAATGTTTACATCGGTGTGACTGTATGCCTTGAAGATCACAAGGAAAATGTATTGCTTTCTCTCTGATTCTTCCAAAACAATATTTGCCATTACTGGTGCATTCTGTGAATTTAAGATTTGATTATCTAGGCACCCAGTGTTTAGCATGAGATAAAATTGTTGAAGTGATGCCATATTATGTCATTATTTGTAGGACAGGAGAAAAAATAAAACTCTGGTGAATACATTTTTCTGAAGGAAAAGATGCATAAGTAACACTTATATGCCCGGAGCAAGACAGGAACTTACTTAGAGACAAGTTTTGTTACTGTGGGGAAGTTTAGGGTCAGAATTAGAAGCTTCAGGGACCTTATTATTTGGGGGAGAAAACACTACAAAGATTAAAGGGGCATGAAAGATGTATATGAAAAGCGACTAAAGTAAAATATCTATTTAATAAGGATTGAATGAGTACTTACTGGGAGACAGACATAATTTTCTGAGTCTGACACAAGAATAAGAAACAAAATTGATGAATATTTTATGAAGTTTTAACATATTCATGTCAATTCTTATTATAGTTTGTCAGAGATTGAATTGTGTCCCTCCAAAATGCATGTCAACTTGAGTAGGCCATGATTCCATGTCTTGTGCGGTTGCCCTCCATTTTATGATAAGAAACAGTTATTTTCCATTTTGTTATGTATTGGAAATTCTAATCTCTGAATGTTAATGAGACAGTTTCAGTGTAGGTCACATCATGAATCATTGCCTTACAAGAAGAAGTGATTCTAATCACACCCTTACTCAAATCACACACTTACTTAAAATGTACCCTTACTCAAATTACACCCTTGCTTGAGTCAGACTTTTTATCCTACAAGAGATTAAAGGAGAAAGAAGCATGCTACCACAAAGAAAAAACAACCAGGAGTAAAATGCATCCTTTGGACACAGGGTCCCTGAGGTTAGAACTTTCTAGACCCATGGGGAGATTGGTGACACATCAAGATCTTTAAGGAATGCATGGAAAAAAGACTTTCCCCTGGAGCCTACAGAGAGAGAATGCCTTTCCCTATAGCTGTACCCTGAAATCAGATTTCTAGATTACTAAACTGTGCCCAAATACATTTTTGTTTCTTAAAGCCACTAACTTGTGATGTTTCTCTTATAGCAGAGTCCTGGTGTGGTGCTGTAGGATAAGCACTAGAATTCTATTTGGAAGGTTGCTGCCTCAAACCCACCAGCAGCTCCTTGAAAACTCAATACAGGGTTGCTATGAGTCAGAACAGACACAAGCACAGTTAACAATATGCAACAGTTAACAAAAACATAAGTTTTGTTGAACCATCTTAATGTACTTTGGCGAACATCTAAGTGGTTTAAAATAGAAAATAGAAGAACAGAATATAACTAGTGAGCTTAGCTTTTTTCTCTCTAAAAACTTGAGATTTAAAAATCATTTACCATGCTGTGTCTCTGTCTCTGGAAAATATTGCTGCTCTGAAACTTTTCTGCAATACTTCCTGGATTTCAGTAAAACAGTGTTTTAGTTTGTTTGCTTGTTTTTTGCCTCCTCAGTAAATGTTCACTGATGGATGTTAAACATGATGCTAAATCTAAACACTGAGCTAAAGACTTCAGAGAAATGCTTAAAATATTATTATAAAAAGACTTCATTAAACTGTTACAAAGGGTCAAAATATTTGACAATCCTGTGTTAATCTCCAAGGCCATCTTGCTTTTCCAAAAGAAAGTTTAGAGCTTTGAATTCATATATCTCATTTTATGGAGGCTGTCACTATAGGATAAGCACTGGACTGCTAAGCAAGAAGTTGGTGGTTCAAACCCACCAGGCACTCCTTGAAAACATATACAGGGTCTCTCTCTATGAGTCAGGACTGACCTGAATGCACTTAGCAACAACAGGAAAAACATCTCTCATTATGAGAGTGGTAAAATTATGGATATTACATCAAGAGAAAAAACACTCCATAATTTATGTAATTATGGAGCAAGAATGTTAAAAGAACTTAGGTAAAAAGATGGTTAATTCTAACTACAGCTACTCCATACATGGTGCCTATAGGGCAGATAAAAATGAAATAAATGTAAGTACAATGTTATTTGGGTTTCTTTATTTCTAAAAAACACATGGCAACTTAGTTATATGAAATCTCTGGACTTTTTACAGAGCATCATATTTCATATCTGACTATGTACATTGTTGCTGTTAAGTGCTGTTGAGTGGACTCAGACTCATAGAGACCCTGTGTCAGGTTTCTGAGGAGCAACTGGTGGTTTGCACTGCTGAATTTGTGGTTTGCAGTCCAGCACTGATTGTACAGTGCCACACTAAGAGTCCACTATATGTACACAATGCTTAAATGCTAGTTTGTTTTTTAAAACAATTAACTTATTAGTTGATATTATATATATAACAGAGTAGAAAAAGCTAACTATTGGACTTAATGCTTCAAACAGTTGTGTGGGGAGCATAGTGAAATAGTTCAAATCAAAATGGGTTTGATTTGAACAATTTATGAATCACATGATTCTTCCATGCACCTATGGAACATGCGAAAAAATTATCACAGCCTTACAACTGAGGTAATTAAAATAAGAGATAAGAAAATAGCAGGTGAGTGTTCAAATGTCTAAATAACTCCTCTACTGAAATATTTCACCTGATTTGAGAAACCTCTTAAATGAATCCAAAAATTACTCTTAGCATCTCTTCTTGAAATTATTTTCCTTACCATTATGATATTTTAGTCTTTAAAAAGGAGGCAAATTTCTAGTCTTGTAAAAATTATCCAGGAAATGTCAGAATAGTCAAGTCATCTGGTTGGTTCATAATGAGCCGTATTAACTAAAAACTGAAGATTGATGTTAAATGTTGCACTTCACCTATTCCACTGATGTGAGTGTTAAATCTCAGTCTAGCTTCAGGCCGTACTTTCTGTGTTATAATGAGTCACTCTGAAGATCAACACTGCTTGTTCTGTTGCAAAAATCTTCTGTGTGCATATTTTAGCCTTTTTTACGAGGTGTGAATGGAAACTCAACTCACTGAGAAGTTTTTAATAAATTCAATGAATTAAGTAATAAGAAAAGATATTCAGAGTGAGCATATTAAACTGTAATCCCTCTTGAAAAGTAGGGTACTCAGAATGTCCCCTAAGAAATTCTTGCCAACTTCTGAAAACTAGTTTTGCTGTGTTTCCCTTGAGTCTCACTTAATAGTCTAAGTTTTTATATGCCCTGTGTTAATCAATAAATTATGTGTTTTCCTCCATTTCTGTTATTCTATCAGAACTATCTAGCCATTACTACTGCCTAAAGTGTATACTTTGGAGTCCTGGTATGGTACTATAGGTTATGTGCTGGAATGCAAAATCAGTTTGAACCGCAAGGACAGCAGATTAAGCTCACCAGTCACTCCTCAGAAACCCTATATAGGGTTGTTAACCCTATGCAGGGTTAGGAATTGACTCAAGGGCACTTAACAACAACAACAAAACATGTATCTTAGGTGAAGCCTTTCAGAATGTTTGGGATAGTCAGCCTTTATTTAAATTGATTAATTGAATGTAAAAATGTATTAAATAGATAATATGACAATATGATTTTGAAATAAAAATAATCAAGTAAATGAAGGAAAAATAATAACTTAAAAATAAATTATCCATGGAGCTATTTTATAAATTTTAGGGGCACTAAAGTGCCATGGGCTGCCAAAAGAACCAATAGATCCGTTTTGGGAGAAGTTGCAGCCAGAGTGCTCTTAAAGGCCAAGATGGCCAAACTTCGTCTCTCGTACTTTGGACATATTGTTAGGAGGGACCAGTCACTGGAGAAGGATATCATGTTTGGTAAGGTGGAGGGTCAGAGAAAAAGAGGAAGACCCCAATGAGATGGATTGGCCAAGTGGCAGCATCAATGGACTCAAGCGTGGCAACACTAGTGAGGTTGGCCCAGGATTGGGCAGTGTTTCGTTCTGCTGTGCATAAGGTTGCTATGAGTCGGTACCAACTTGATGGCACCTAACAACAAAAACAACTATATCAAAGAAAGTACAGTTTCTGAACATTTTTTTTTAATCCCTGAATTCTGAATTTTGAACCCTGCTTCACCTTTGAATGACATCGCTTTACTCATGACACAACATATTACTAGGAATTTGAAGCAATCTGTCAACTGAAAGACAGGGTGAATAAATTGCTTCTGTATGTCTGGTGTGTGCATTTTCTATTTTTTTTTTTCAGTTTATGGTTATAAATCAAAGATTGTGTCAAATATAGTAGATTTTCCTTGTTAATATGAAATAGAATAACTGAATGAACAATCCTCTATAAACAGTAAATCATAAGTGAAAAAAGTCTTGTCAAATAAATAGAAAAATGATACAAAGAGCAGATATCTTTTGTCTTTAGTTCTTAATATTAGCACACTGCAATGTTATATTTATTTTCTTCATGTTTTAATATAATTTTAAATTACTTTTTAGACATGCCCTAAATAACTTTGGAAAACTGAATGATGATTGGGCAAAAGTACAAAACTAAAAACCTGTATGTAATCAAGTAGACTATGAAATAGCTCAAACAGTGCTCATAATAATAATTTTAATTGGGAAAGGTTATTAGAGTTCCCCTCAAAGTTAGATTTGTCTTTCCTTTTCATACTCATGTTTAACTCCAATTACATAATCCCATTTATTTGCTAAGACTGAGCAAGTACTGTGCAAAGTTTTTATCATAACAGAAAAGGCCAACCAACTGGGATCAATAAATGCTACAATGTTGATTTTTTACAGTTGCCATTATCTGTACCTTCCCCTTTCATGCCTTTTTTGTTTGTGTCTAGAAAATCAGTTGTACAGTTTTGGAATAGTTATTTTCTTGTCCTTGAATACTTTTTTCCTGAAAATCCCTAGTTCTAGTTAAGTCTTTGGATCATCTGATATCTCATGCTGAGAGTTCTGGGCTTCTTAATTTTCATTTTTCCTACCAAATTTTTAGCACTCTACGGGTCTTTCTGGAACCCTATTGTGACACTGAAGGTTAGTGTGCTGGACCGAAAGATCAATTTAAACCGAAAGTTCAGTTGCTCAAGCTCACCAGCAGCTTCTCAGAAACTCTATAGAGGGTCACGATGAGTCAGAACCAACTCGATGGCACATGACAACAATAACAACATGGGTTTTCCTTGAGACCTATATAATGTTGTTGTTGTTGTGATGTGCCGTGGAGTCAGTTCCGACTCATAGGGACCCTACACAGGGTTTCCGAGGCTGTAAACCTTTATGGGAGCAGACTGCCTCATCTTTCTCCCGCGGAACCGCTGGTAGTTTCGAACTGCTGATTCGTAACCACTACGCTACCAGAGCTCTATCCTGAATAATTCTCCAAAGCTATTGATTCTGACAAAATCCATTGCTCTCTTTCATTGATGGCTGCCTAACCACTTTTTCAGAGTTTCTTAAGCTATAGTATACATAAGTGTGACTTTTTAAAAACAATTTAGAGCTATTGTAACAGAAATACCACAAGTGGATGAATTTAACAAATAGAAATTTAATCTCTCACAGTTTAAGAGGATAGAATTCCATATTCATAGCATGAATTCTGAAGAAAAGTCCTTGTCTCCTTCAGCAGCTGTAGGCTCAGTATTCCTTGAAAATCTCCATAGGTCATGTCATCAAAGTTCCACCCGATTCGTAACCACTATGCTACCAGAGCTCCTTAGTAAAGTCATTACTATACAGATAAAAGACAAAATATTCACCACGCTTTATAAATTAGCAGATGCTCTCCCAAAATAATGTGACAGCATGGTGGGAGAAAATCCTCCATTTATCTTATTTTAATTATGTTTTGTACATATCTATTCTAGGCAACATTAATTACATCATGATGTTATTTATTTCAAAACATTAAAAATTATCTATAATTTGTATGGTGGCCTTTTTAAACAGCTGTTGAAATAATGTTTTAGGGATGTTACTATGTGTGACATGGTGCTTAATACATTTTCATATGTTTATTTTTGAAAAGATGATTTGCAATTCTGGACCTGTAGAATTTGATTTATGATAAGTGAAATTTTAGAGGATTCTTGGGATTGAGATAATTTATTTGTGATGTTATCCATTAGAAAGAAACTTTTGAATTTACTACTCATATTAACTTAAGCTTTTTAAAGAATAACTAAAGGGACTCAAATGATGAAATCAGTAGGCAAGATGCCCTTGTATGTCCTTGTATGTAACTGGAAAAGGCCAAAGGAATAAGAGAAAAATTATTTCCTTTATTCTTTGGAGACTAAAGGAAAAACGTAATAAGGTCTATGATAATTACTATGCATAGAATTCTAGTTAGGAAGTTCTGGGGACAAACAAAAATGATGTTATAAAGGTTTCTTTTCAAAATTAAAAAATAACACTGGGGTTAAATAATGAAGTTCAATATATTAATAAATGTTATACAAAATTAACAATGCCAACATATACATCCATGCATAGACAAACCATATACACATTAATATGTAATTGAAATATGGAAATATATATGATGTACATAAATTACAGTTTAAATGAATAGGAATTGAAGTTCATAATAATTAGAGAAGATGTATATGTGTATGTATAAGTAGCAGAGTAAATTCAATAGAAAACTGTTTGAATCTAAAATTGATATGTGAAGTTTTTTTTTCATTAAAATATATTTATCAGCTTATTTATATATTCGTTAAGGAAACTTGCTGGCATAATGACAAACATGCTCAGTTGTTAGCCTAAAGGAGAGTGGTTCAAATTCACAAGCTCCTCCGTGGGAGAAAGATACCACAATCTGCTTCTGTAAATGTTTACAACATTGGAAACATTATGGATCAACTGTACTTGGTTTTATAAGGTTGCTATGGTGCACAGTTGACTTGACAGCAATGAATTTCAAGTATCTATTAATATCTTTGTATTTTTGGAAACTTTTTATTGTGAATTGAGTGAAGGTTTGCACACAAGATTATAGGTTTTACATTCAACAAATCATAAATTCCAGTGGTATAGCAACAACACAAAACCACTACAGTATCACAACAACACAAAAGCCACTACAGTAAATCAAACTGCCAGATGGGTGGTGGTATTTCAGTCGCATACAATCCAGTCCTGTTACATATAATAGAGTTTTGTGGGAACAATGCAAAACTATGTGAAATGGAGTTATGTTCTAGGTTCTGGTATTTAAAGATGTGATATTGTCCTATATTTGCACCTGGTGGAGCATTGTAATAGTTGTGTAGTACTCTATACAGGAAATCTCTCTTGCTGGCTTCATGACCTAATTACTGTAGTTTCTACCATTTAAGAACCAAAAAATGCTGCCCCATGCTCCCATGACTCTCCTTACCATGTGTTAAGACCTCTCTTGAGATACAAAATCTAAAATGTCTTAGATATAATTATCAATTGTTAGGGGTTGAAAAATGCAGCACCACTTAAGAGAATCAGTAACCACCTCATTTAACTGAAATGTTTATATCTAGTGCCTAGGATTCGATATTTCAATTGAATCCTTAAGTGAATTTTTACAGACAATTCTGAAGTTACTGTATTACCAAGATGAAAGCTTATAAGGTGGTTGTTTGCATATTTGATGTAGCCCATAAGTTTGATTTGATGAGACCCGATTTTAGTAACTATATTGATCATCACCTCGCTGGAGTTTGCAAATTGAAATATATAAAAGAAATGTAAATCTTTAATTCTTAAGACATTTTGACTTGATGATATTTGAAAATGAGATGCTATTAAATAAATTCTTTCTGTGTAATGATAATATATATCATTAGATATTGAATAGAGAAAAGATTGAAGTTGTCAGGACTTCATATTGCTTGGATCCACTATAAATACTTATAGAAGCAGTAGTCAAGAAATAAAATGACATATCGTAGGTACTAGGCAAATTTGCTGTACAAGACCTCTTTAAAGCATTTAACAGTAAAGATGCCAGTTTGAGGACCTAGG